>NC_091284.1:178427252-178476574 GCF_032444005.1 Ranitomeya imitator | reverse complement strand
ACCAGGTGATTCAAGTCTTCAGAGTAGCGCTAATTTGCATATTCCAGGTGCCTTCGAGGGAAAGCGAACTAGTCCTCCCGAAGCTAGAAGATCGGTTGGATACAGCCGGACCTAGCTGCTCTCGAAAGAGCATCACCAAACCAGGATTTCAAGCTTCAGGAGGCTAATTTGCATATTCCAGGTGCCTTCTGGGGAGAGAGCGAAGTCTCCTAAGCTAGAGATCGTTGGATACAGCAGCCGGGACCAGCTGCTTCCGAAGAGCATCACCAAACCAGGGATTCAAGCTTCAGGGAGAGGCTAATTTGCATATTCCAGGTGCCTTCTGGAGAAGCGAAGTCGTCCTAAGCTAGAAGATCGTTGGATACAGCCGGGACCAGCTGCTTCGAAAGCATCACCAACCAGGGATTCAAGCTTCAGGAGGCTAATTTGCATATTCCAGGTGCCTTCTGGGAGAAGCGAAGTCTCCCTAAGCTAGAAGATCGTTGGGATACAGCCGGGACCCAGCTGCTTCGAAAGCATCACCAAACCAGGGGATTCAAGCTTCAGGAGGCTAATTTGCATATTCCAGGTGCCATTCTGGGAGAAGCGAAGTCTCCCTAAAGCTAGAAAGATCGTTGGATACAGCCGGGACCAGCTGCTTCGAAAGCATCACCAACCAGGGATTCAAGCTTCAGGAGGCTAATTTGCATATTCCAGGTGCCTTCTGGGAGAAGCGAAGTCTCCCTAAGCTAGAAGATCGTTGGATACAGCCGGGACCAGCTGCTTCGGAAAGCATCACCAAACCAGGGATTCAAGCTTCAGGAGGCTAATTTGCATATTCCAGGTGCCTTCTGGGAGAAGCGAAGTCTCCCTAAGCTAGAAGATCGTTGGATACAGCCGGGACCAGCTGCTTCGAAAGCATCACCAAACCAGGGATTCAAGCTTCAGGAGGCTAATTTGCATATTCCAGGTGCCTTCTGGGAGAAGCGAAGTCTCCCTAAGCTAGAAGATCGTTGGATACAGCCGGGACCAGCTGCTTCGAAAGCATCACCAAACCAGGGATTCAAGCTTCAGGAGGCTAATTTGCATATTCCAGGTGCCTTCTGGGAGAAGCGAAGTCTCCCTAAGCTAGAAGATCGTTGGATACAGCCGGGACCAGCTGCTTCGAAAGCATCACCAAACCAGGGATTCAAGCTTCAGGAGGCTAATTTGCATATTCCAGGTGCCTTCTGGGAGAAGCGAAGTCTCCCTAAGCTAGAAGATCGTTGGATACAGCCGGGACCAGCTGCTTCGAAAGCATCACCAAACCAGGGATTCAAGCTTCAGGAGGCTAATTTGCATATTCCAGGTGCCTTCTGGGAGAAGCGAAGTCTCCCTAAGCTAGAAGATCGTTGGATACAGCCGGGACCAGCTGCTTCGAAGCATCACCAAACCAGGGATTCAAGCTTCAGGAGGCTAATTTGCATATTCCAGTGCCTTCTGGGAGAAGCGAAGTCTCCCTAAGCTAGAAGATCGTTGGATACAGCCGGACCAGCTGCTTCGAAAGCATCACCAAACCAGGGATTCAAGCTTCAGGAGGCTAATTTGCATATTCCAGGTGCCTTCTGGGAGAAGCGAAGTCTCCCTAAGCTAGAAGATCGTTGGATACAGCCGGGACCAGCTGCTTCGAAAGCATCACCAAACCAGGGATTCAAGCTTCAGGAGGCTAATTTGCATATTCCAGGTGCCTTCTGGGAGAAGCGAAGTCTCCCTAAGCTAGAAGATCGTTGGATACAGCCGGGACCAGCTGCTTCGAAAGCATCACCAAACCAGGGATTCAAGCTTCAGGAGGCTAATTTGCATATTCCAGGTGCCTTCTGGAGAAGCGAAGTCTCCCTAAGCTAGAAGATCGTTGGATACAGCCGGGACCAGCTGCTTCGAAAGCATCACCAAACCAGGGATTCAAGCTTCAGGAGGCTAATTTGCATATTCCAGGTGCCTTCTGGAGAAGCGAAGTCTCCCTAAGCTAGAAGATCGTTGGATACAGCCGGGACCAGCTGCTTCGAAAGCATCACCAAACCAGGGATTCAAGCTTCAGGAGGCTAATTTGCATATTCCAGGTGCCTTCTGGGAGAAGCGAAGTCTCCCTAAGCTAGAAGATCGTTGGATACAGCCGGGACCAGCTGCTTCGAAAGCATCACCAAACCAGGGATTCAAGCTTCAGGAGGCTAATTTGCATATTCCAGGTGCCTTCTGGGAGAAGCGAAGTCTCCCTAAGCTAGAAGATCGTTGGATACAGCCGGGACCAGCTGCTTCGAAAGCATCACCAAACCAGGGATTCAAGCTTCAGGAGGCTAATTTGCATATTCCAGGTGCCTTCTGGGAGAAGCGAAGTCTCCCTAAGCTAGAAGATCGTTGGATACAGCCGGGACCAGCTGCTTCGAAAGCATCACCAAACCAGGGATTCAAGCTTCAGGAGGCTAATTTGCATATTCCAGGTGCCTTCTGGGAGAAGCGAAGTCTCCCTAAGCTAGAAGATCGTTGGATACAGCCGGGACCAGCTGCTTCGAAAGCATCACCAAACCAGGGATTCAAGCTTCAGGAGGCTAATTTGCATATTCCAGGTGCCTTCTGGGAGAAGCGAAGTCTCCCTAAGCTAGAAGATCGTTGGATACAGCCGGGACCAGCTGCTTCGAAAGCATCACCAAACCAGGGATTCAAGCTTCAGGAGGCTAATTTGCATATTCCAGGTGCCTTCTGGGAGAAGCGAAGTCTCCCTAAGCTAGAAGATCGTTGGATACAGCCGGGACCAGCTGCTTCGAAAGCATCACCAAACCAGGGATTCAAGCTTCAGGAGGCTAATTTGCATATTCCAGGTGCCTTCTGGGAGAAGCGAAGTCTCCCTAAGCTAGAAGATCGTTGGATACAGCCGGGACCAGCTGCTTCGAAAGCATCACCAAACCAGGGATTCAAGCTTCAGGAGGCTAATTTGCATATTCCAGGTGCCTTCTGGGAGAAGCGAAGTCTCCCTAAGCTAGAAGATCGTTGGATACAGCCGGGACCAGCTGCTTCGAAAGCATCACCAAACCAGGGATTCAAGCTTCAGGAGGCTAATTTGCATATTCCAGGTGCCTTCTGGGAGAAGCGAAGTCTCCCTAAGCTAGAAGATCGTTGGATACAGCCGGGACCAGCTGCTTCGAAAGCATCACCAAACCAGGGATTCAAGCTTCAGGAGGCTAATTTGCATATTCCAGGTGCCTTCTGGGAGAAGCGAAGTCTCCCTAAGCTAGAAGATCGTTGGATACAGCCGGGACCAGCTGCTTCGAAAGCATCACCAAACCAGGGATTCAAGCTTCAGGAGGCTAATTTGCATATTCCAGGTGCCTTCTGGGAGAAGCGAAGTCTCCCTAAGCTAGAAGATCGTTGGATACAGCCGGGACCAGCTGCTTCGAAAGCATCACCAAACCAGGGATTCAAGCTTCAGGAGGCTAATTTGCATATTCCAGGTGCCTTCTGGGAGAAGCGAAGTCTCCCTAAGCTAGAAGATCGTTGGATACAGCCGGGACCAGCTGCTTCGAAAGCATCACCAAACCAGGGATTCAAGCTTCAGGAGGCTAATTTGCATATTCCAGGTGCCTTCTGGGAGAAGCGAAGTCTCCCTAAGCTAGAAGATCGTTGGATACAGCCGGGACCAGCTGCTTCGAAAGCATCACCAAACCAGGGATTCAAGCTTCAGGAGGCTAATTTGCATATTCCAGGTGCCTTCTGGGAGAAGCGAAGTCTCCCTAAGCTAGAAGATCGTTGGATACAGCCGGGACCAGCTGCTTCGAAAGCATCACCAAACCAGGGATTCAAGCTTCAGGAGGCTAATTTGCATATTCCAGGTGCCTTCTGGGAGAAGCGAAGTCTCCCTAAGCTAGAAGATCGTTGGATACAGCCGGGACCAGCTGCTTCGAAAGCATCACCAAACCAGGGATTCAAGCTTCAGGAGGCTAATTTGCATATTCCAGGTGCCTTCTGGGAGAAGCGAAGTCTCCCTAAGCTAGAAGATCGTTGGATACAGCCGGGACCAGCTGCTTCGAAAGCATCACCAAACCAGGGATTCAAGCTTCAGGAGGCTAATTTGCATATTCCAGGTGCCTTCTGGGAGAAGCGAAGTCTCCCTAAGCTAGAAGATCGTTGGATACAGCCGGGACCAGCTGCTTCGAAAGCATCACCAAACCAGGGATTCAAGCTTCAGGAGGCTAATTTGCATATTCCAGGTGCCTTCTGGGAGAAGCGAAGTCTCCCTAAGCTAGAAGATCGTTGGATACAGCCGGGACCAGCTGCTTCGAAAGCATCACCAAACCAGGGATTCAAGCTTCAGGAGGCTAATTTGCATATTCCAGGTGCCTTCTGGGAGAAGCGAAGTCTCCCTAAGCTAGAAGATCGTTGGATACAGCCGGGACCAGCTGCTTCGAAAGCATCACCAAACCAGGGATTCAAGCTTCAGGAGGCTAATTTGCATATTCCAGGTGCCTTCTGGGAGAAGCGAAGTCTCCCTAAGCTAGAAGATCGTTGGATACAGCCGGGACCAGCTGCTTCGAAAGCATCACCAAACCAGGGATTCAAGCTTCAGGAGGCTAATTTGCATATTCCAGGTGCCTTCTGGGAGAAGCGAAGTCTCCCTAAGCTAGAAGATCGTTGGATACAGCCGGGACCAGCTGCTTCGAAAGCATCACCAAACCAGGGATTCAAGCTTCAGGAGGCTAATTTGCATATTCCAGGTGCCTTCTGGGAGAAGCGAAGTCTCCCTAAGCTAGAAGATCGTTGGATACAGCCGGGACCAGCTGCTTCGAAAGCATCACCAAACCAGGGATTCAAGCTTCAGGAGGCTAATTTGCATATTCCAGGTGCCTTCTGGGAGAAGCGAAGTCTCCCTAAGCTAGAAGATCGTTGGATACAGCCGGGACCAGCTGCTTCGAAAGCATCACCAAACCAGGGATTCAAGCTTCAGGAGGCTAATTTGCATATTCCAGGTGCCTTCTGGGAGAAGCGAAGTCTCCCTAAGCTAGAAGATCGTTGGATACAGCCGGGACCAGCTGCTTCGAAAGCATCACCAAACCAGGGATTCAAGCTTCAGGAGGCTAATTTGCATATTCCAGGTGCCTTCTGGGAGAAGCGAAGTCTCCCTAAGCTAGAAGATCGTTGGATACAGCCGGGACCAGCTGCTTCGAAAGCATCACCAAACCAGGGATTCAAGCTTCAGGAGGCTAATTTGCATATTCCAGGTGCCTTCTGGGAGAAGCGAAGTCTCCCTAAGCTAGAAGATCGTTGGATACAGCCGGGACCAGCTGCTTCGAAAGCATCACCAAACCAGGGATTCAAGCTTCAGGAGGCTAATTTGCATATTCCAGGTGCCTTCTGGGAGAAGCGAAGTCTCCCTAAGCTAGAAGATCGTTGGATACAGCCGGGACCAGCTGCTTCGAAAGCATCACCAAACCAGGGATTCAAGCTTCAGGAGGCTAATTTGCATATTCCAGGTGCCTTCTGGGAGAAGCGAAGTCTCCCTAAGCTAGAAGATCGTTGGATACAGCCGGGACCAGCTGCTTCGAAAGCATCACCAAACCAGGGATTCAAGCTTCAGGAGGCTAATTTGCATATTCCAGGTGCCTTCTGGGAGAAGCGAAGTCTCCCTAAGCTAGAAGATCGTTGGATACAGCCGGGACCAGCTGCTTCGAAAGCATCACCAAACCAGGGATTCAAGCTTCAGGAGGCTAATTTGCATATTCCAGGTGCCTTCTGGGAGAAGCGAAGTCTCCCTAAGCTAGAAGATCGTTGGATACAGCCGGGACCAGCTGCTTCGAAAGCATCACCAAACCAGGGATTCAAGCTTCAGGAGGCTAATTTGCATATTCCAGGTGCCTTCTGGGAGAAGCGAAGTCTCCCTAAGCTAGAAGATCGTTGGATACAGCCGGGACCAGCTGCTTCGAAAGCATCACCAAACCAGGGATTCAAGCTTCAGGAGGCTAATTTGCATATTCCAGGTGCCTTCTGGGAGAAGCGAAGTCTCCCTAAGCTAGAAGATCGTTGGATACAGCCGGGACCAGCTGCTTCGAAAGCATCACCAAACCAGGGATTCAAGCTTCAGGAGGCTAATTTGCATATTCCAGGTGCCTTCTGGGAGAAGCGAAGTCTCCCTAAGCTAGAAGATCGTTGGATACAGCCGGGACCAGCTGCTTCGAAAGCATCACCAAACCAGGGATTCAAGCTTCAGGAGGCTAATTTGCATATTCCAGGTGCCTTCTGGGAGAAGCGAAGTCTCCCTAAGCTAGAAGATCGTTGGATACAGCCGGGACCAGCTGCTTCGAAAGCATCACCAAACCAGGGATTCAAGCTTCAGGAGGCTAATTTGCATATTCCAGGTGCCTTCTGGGAGAAGCGAAGTCTCCCTAAGCTAGAAGATCGTTGGATACAGCCGGGACCAGCTGCTTCGAAAGCATCACCAAACCAGGGATTCAAGCTTCAGGAGGCTAATTTGCATATTCCAGGTGCCTTCTGGGAGAAGCGAAGTCTCCCTAAGCTAGAAGATCGTTGGATACAGCCGGGACCAGCTGCTTCGAAAGCATCACCAAACCAGGGATTCAAGCTTCAGGAGGCTAATTTGCATATTCCAGGTGCCTTCTGGGAGAAGCGAAGTCTCCCTAAGCTAGAAGATCGTTGGATACAGCCGGGACCAGCTGCTTCGAAAGCATCACCAAACCAGGGATTCAAGCTTCAGGAGGCTAATTTGCATATTCCAGGTGCCTTCTGGGAGAAGCGAAGTCTCCCTAAGCTAGAAGATCGTTGGATACAGCCGGGACCAGCTGCTTCGAAAGCATCACCAAACCAGGGATTCAAGCTTCAGGAGGCTAATTTGCATATTCCAGGTGCCTTCTGGGAGAAGCGAAGTCTCCCTAAGCTAGAAGATCGTTGGATACAGCCGGGACCAGCTGCTTCGAAAGCATCACCAAACCAGGGATTCAAGCTTCAGGAGGCTAATTTGCATATTCCAGGTGCCTTCTGGGAGAAGCGAAGTCTCCCTAAGCTAGAAGATCGTTGGATACAGCCGGGACCAGCTGCTTCGAAAGCATCACCAAACCAGGGATTCAAGCTTCAGGAGGCTAATTTGCATATTCCAGGTGCCTTCTGGGAGAAGCGAAGTCTCCCTAAGCTAGAAGATCGTTGGATACAGCCGGGACCAGCTGCTTCGAAAGCATCACCAAACCAGGGATTCAAGCTTCAGGAGGCTAATTTGCATATTCCAGGTGCCTTCTGGGAGAAGCGAAGTCTCCCTAAGCTAGAAGATCGTTGGATACAGCCGGGACCAGCTGCTTCGAAAGCATCACCAAACCAGGGATTCAAGCTTCAGGAGGCTAATTTGCATATTCCAGGTGCCTTCTGGGAGAAGCGAAGTCTCCCTAAGCTAGAAGATCGTTGGATACAGCCGGGACCAGCTGCTTCGAAAGCATCACCAAACCAGGGATTCAAGCTTCAGGAGGCTAATTTGCATATTCCAGGTGCCTTCTGGGAGAAGCGAAGTCTCCCTAAGCTAGAAGATCGTTGGATACAGCCGGGACCAGCTGCTTCGAAAGCATCACCAAACCAGGGATTCAAGCTTCAGGAGGCTAATTTGCATATTCCAGGTGCCTTCTGGGAGAAGCGAAGTCTCCCTAAGCTAGAAGATCGTTGGATACAGCCGGGACCAGCTGCTTCGAAAGCATCACCAAACCAGGGATTCAAGCTTCAGGAGGCTAATTTGCATATTCCAGGTGCCTTCTGGGAGAAGCGAAGTCTCCCTAAGCTAGAAGATCGTTGGATACAGCCGGGACCAGCTGCTTCGAAAGCATCACCAAACCAGGGATTCAAGCTTCAGGAGGCTAATTTGCATATTCCAGGTGCCTTCTGGGAGAAGCGAAGTCTCCCTAAGCTAGAAGATCGTTGGATACAGCCGGGACCAGCTGCTTCGAAAGCATCACCAAACCAGGGATTCAAGCTTCAGGAGGCTAATTTGCATATTCCAGGTGCCTTCTGGGAGAAGCGAAGTCTCCCTAAGCTAGAAGATCGTTGGATACAGCCGGGACCAGCTGCTTCGAAAGCATCACCAAACCAGGGATTCAAGCTTCAGGAGGCTAATTTGCATATTCCAGGTGCCTTCTGGGAGAAGCGAAGTCTCCCTAAGCTAGAAGATCGTTGGATACAGCCGGGACCAGCTGCTTCGAAAGCATCACCAAACCAGGGATTCAAGCTTCAGGAGGCTAATTTGCATATTCCAGGTGCCTTCTGGGAGAAGCGAAGTCTCCCTAAGCTAGAAGATCGTTGGATACAGCCGGGACCAGCTGCTTCGAAAGCATCACCAAACCAGGGATTCAAGCTTCAGGAGGCTAATTTGCATATTCCAGGTGCCTTCTGGGAGAAGCGAAGTCTCCCTAAGCTAGAAGATCGTTGGATACAGCCGGGACCAGCTGCTTCGAAAGCATCACCAAACCAGGGATTCAAGCTTCAGGAGGCTAATTTGCATATTCCAGGTGCCTTCTGGGAGAAGCGAAGTCTCCCTAAGCTAGAAGATCGTTGGATACAGCCGGGACCAGCTGCTTCGAAAGCATCACCAAACCAGGGATTCAAGCTTCAGGAGGCTAATTTGCATATTCCAGGTGCCTTCTGGGAGAAGCGAAGTCTCCCTAAGCTAGAAGATCGTTGGATACAGCCGGGACCAGCTGCTTCGAAAGCATCACCAAACCAGGGATTCAAGCTTCAGGAGGCTAATTTGCATATTCCAGGTGCCTTCTGGGAGAAGCGAAGTCTCCCTAAGCTAGAAGATCGTTGGATACAGCCGGGACCAGCTGCTTCGAAAGCATCACCAAACCAGGGATTCAAGCTTCAGGAGGCTAATTTGCATATTCCAGGTGCCTTCTGGGAGAAGCGAAGTCTCCCTAAGCTAGAAGATCGTTGGATACAGCCGGGACCAGCTGCTTCGAAAGCATCACCAAACCAGGGATTCAAGCTTCAGGAGGCTAATTTGCATATTCCAGGTGCCTTCTGGGAGAAGCGAAGTCTCCCTAAGCTAGAAGATCGTTGGATACAGCCGGGACCAGCTGCTTCGAAAGCATCACCAAACCAGGGATTCAAGCTTCAGGAGGCTAATTTGCATATTCCAGGTGCCTTCTGGGAGAAGCGAAGTCTCCCTAAGCTAGAAGATCGTTGGATACAGCCGGGACCAGCTGCTTCGAAAGCATCACCAAACCAGGGATTCAAGCTTCAGGAGGCTAATTTGCATATTCCAGGTGCCTTCTGGGAGAAGCGAAGTCTCCCTAAGCTAGAAGATCGTTGGATACAGCCGGGACCAGCTGCTTCGAAAGCATCACCAAACCAGGGATTCAAGCTTCAGGAGGCTAATTTGCATATTCCAGGTGCCTTCTGGGAGAAGCGAAGTCTCCCTAAGCTAGAAGATCGTTGGATACAGCCGGGACCAGCTGCTTCGAAAGCATCACCAAACCAGGGATTCAAGCTTCAGGAGGCTAATTTGCATATTCCAGGTGCCTTCTGGGAGAAGCGAAGTCTCCCTAAGCTAGAAGATCGTTGGATACAGCCGGGACCAGCTGCTTCGAAAGCATCACCAAACCAGGGATTCAAGCTTCAGGAGGCTAATTTGCATATTCCAGGTGCCTTCTGGGAGAAGCGAAGTCTCCCTAAGCTAGAAGATCGTTGGATACAGCCGGGACCAGCTGCTTCGAAAGCATCACCAAACCAGGGATTCAAGCTTCAGGAGGCTAATTTGCATATTCCAGGTGCCTTCTGGGAGAAGCGAAGTCTCCCTAAGCTAGAAGATCGTTGGATACAGCCGGGACCAGCTGCTTCGAAAGCATCACCAAACCAGGGATTCAAGCTTCAGGAGGCTAATTTGCATATTCCAGGTGCCTTCTGGGAGAAGCGAAGTCTCCCTAAGCTAGAAGATCGTTGGATACAGCCGGGACCAGCTGCTTCGAAAGCATCACCAAACCAGGGATTCAAGCTTCAGGAGGCTAATTTGCATATTCCAGGTGCCTTCTGGGAGAAGCGAAGTCTCCCTAAGCTAGAAGATCGTTGGATACAGCCGGGACCAGCTGCTTCGAAAGCATCACCAAACCAGGGATTCAAGCTTCAGGAGGCTAATTTGCATATTCCAGGTGCCTTCTGGGAGAAGCGAAGTCTCCCTAAGCTAGAAGATCGTTGGATACAGCCGGGACCAGCTGCTTCGAAAGCATCACCAAACCAGGGATTCAAGCTTCAGGAGGCTAATTTGCATATTCCAGGTGCCTTCTGGGAGAAGCGAAGTCTCCCTAAGCTAGAAGATCGTTGGATACAGCCGGGACCAGCTGCTTCGAAAGCATCACCAAACCAGGGATTCAAGCTTCAGGAGGCTAATTTGCATATTCCAGGTGCCTTCTGGGAGAAGCGAAGTCTCCCTAAGCTAGAAGATCGTTGGATACAGCCGGGACCAGCTGCTTCGAAAGCATCACCAAACCAGGGATTCAAGCTTCAGGAGGCTAATTTGCATATTCCAGGTGCCTTCTGGGAGAAGCGAAGTCTCCCTAAGCTAGAAGATCGTTGGATACAGCCGGGACCAGCTGCTTCGAAAGCATCACCAAACCAGGGATTCAAGCTTCAGGAGGCTAATTTGCATATTCCAGGTGCCTTCTGGGAGAAGCGAAGTCTCCCTAAGCTAGAAGATCGTTGGATACAGCCGGGACCAGCTGCTTCGAAAGCATCACCAAACCAGGGATTCAAGCTTCAGGAGGCTAATTTGCATATTCCAGGTGCCTTCTGGGAGAAGCGAAGTCTCCCTAAGCTAGAAGATCGTTGGATACAGCCGGGACCAGCTGCTTCGAAAGCATCACCAAACCAGGGATTCAAGCTTCAGGAGGCTAATTTGCATATTCCAGGTGCCTTCTGGGAGAAGCGAAGTCTCCCTAAGCTAGAAGATCGTTGGATACAGCCGGGACCAGCTGCTTCGAAAGCATCACCAAACCAGGGATTCAAGCTTCAGGAGGCTAATTTGCATATTCCAGGTGCCTTCTGGGAGAAGCGAAGTCTCCCTAAGCTAGAAGATCGTTGGATACAGCCGGGACCAGCTGCTTCGAAAGCATCACCAAACCAGGGATTCAAGCTTCAGGAGGCTAATTTGCATATTCCAGGTGCCTTCTGGGAGAAGCGAAGTCTCCCTAAGCTAGAAGATCGTTGGATACAGCCGGGACCAGCTGCTTCGAAAGCATCACCAAACCAGGGATTCAAGCTTCAGGAGGCTAATTTGCATATTCCAGGTGCCTTCTGGGAGAAGCGAAGTCTCCCTAAGCTAGAAGATCGTTGGATACAGCCGGGACCAGCTGCTTCGAAAGCATCACCAAACCAGGGATTCAAGCTTCAGGAGGCTAATTTGCATATTCCAGGTGCCTTCTGGGAGAAGCGAAGTCTCCCTAAGCTAGAAGATCGTTGGATACAGCCGGGACCAGCTGCTTCGAAAGCATCACCAAACCAGGGATTCAAGCTTCAGGAGGCTAATTTGCATATTCCAGGTGCCTTCTGGGAGAAGCGAAGTCTCCCTAAGCTAGAAGATCGTTGGATACAGCCGGGACCAGCTGCTTCGAAAGCATCACCAAACCAGGGATTCAAGCTTCAGGAGGCTAATTTGCATATTCCAGGTGCCTTCTGGGAGAAGCGAAGTCTCCCTAAGCTAGAAGATCGTTGGATACAGCCGGGACCAGCTGCTTCGAAAGCATCACCAAACCAGGGATTCAAGCTTCAGGAGGCTAATTTGCATATTCCAGGTGCCTTCTGGGAGAAGCGAAGTCTCCCTAAGCTAGAAGATCGTTGGATACAGCCGGGACCAGCTGCTTCGAAAGCATCACCAAACCAGGGATTCAAGCTTCAGGAGGCTAATTTGCATATTCCAGGTGCCTTCTGGGAGAAGCGAAGTCTCCCTAAGCTAGAAGATCGTTGGATACAGCCGGGACCAGCTGCTTCGAAAGCATCACCAAACCAGGGATTCAAGCTTCAGGAGGCTAATTTGCATATTCCAGGTGCCTTCTGGGAGAAGCGAAGTCTCCCTAAGCTAGAAGATCGTTGGATACAGCCGGGACCAGCTGCTTCGAAAGCATCACCAAACCAGGGATTCAAGCTTCAGGAGGCTAATTTGCATATTCCAGGTGCCTTCTGGGAGAAGCGAAGTCTCCCTAAGCTAGAAGATCGTTGGATACAGCCGGGACCAGCTGCTTCGAAAGCATCACCAAACCAGGGATTCAAGCTTCAGGAGGCTAATTTGCATATTCCAGGTGCCTTCTGGGAGAAGCGAAGTCTCCCTAAGCTAGAAGATCGTTGGATACAGCCGGGACCAGCTGCTTCGAAAGCATCACCAAACCAGGGATTCAAGCTTCAGGAGGCTAATTTGCATATTCCAGGTGCCTTCTGGGAGAAGCGAAGTCTCCCTAAGCTAGAAGATCGTTGGATACAGCCGGGACCAGCTGCTTCGAAAGCATCACCAAACCAGGGATTCAAGCTTCAGGAGGCTAATTTGCATATTCCAGGTGCCTTCTGGGAGAAGCGAAGTCTCCCTAAGCTAGAAGATCGTTGGATACAGCCGGGACCAGCTGCTTCGAAAGCATCACCAAACCAGGGATTCAAGCTTCAGGAGGCTAATTTGCATATTCCAGGTGCCTTCTGGGAGAAGCGAAGTCTCCCTAAGCTAGAAGATCGTTGGATACAGCCGGGACCAGCTGCTTCGAAAGCATCACCAAACCAGGGATTCAAGCTTCAGGAGGCTAATTTGCATATTCCAGGTGCCTTCTGGGAGAAGCGAAGTCTCCCTAAGCTAGAAGATCGTTGGATACAGCCGGGACCAGCTGCTTCGAAAGCATCACCAAACCAGGGATTCAAGCTTCAGGAGGCTAATTTGCATATTCCAGGTGCCTTCTGGGAGAAGCGAAGTCTCCCTAAGCTAGAAGATCGTTGGATACAGCCGGGACCAGCTGCTTCGAAAGCATCACCAAACCAGGGATTCAAGCTTCAGGAGGCTAATTTGCATATTCCAGGTGCCTTCTGGGAGAAGCGAAGTCTCCCTAAGCTAGAAGATCGTTGGATACAGCCGGGACCAGCTGCTTCGAAAGCATCACCAAACCAGGGATTCAAGCTTCAGGAGGCTAATTTGCATATTCCAGGTGCCTTCTGGGAGAAGCGAAGTCTCCCTAAGCTAGAAGATCGTTGGATACAGCCGGGACCAGCTGCTTCGAAAGCATCACCAAACCGCGCGCCTTACGGCGCGCGAATTTTTGCCTGTAGGACATTATTGCAAGAGAGCTTGGCTGAGTAGATTACACAAGAAGGAAAACACACAGCAAGTCAGCAGGATCTAGGAGCAACATGGCAGATGTGACAACCTACATGGTGAGCTGCAGCATGTGCTACATGTTCACAGATCGACCAGAAGAAGAATCTAATTTCACCTGTCAGAAGTGTAGACTAGTGGCCCTTTTAGAAGAAAAGGTGCGGGGTCTGGAAGAAAGAATAGCAACTTTGAAACTCATCAAAGAGAATGAAGACTTTCTAGACAGAACAGAAGCATCTCTACTGGTCACAGAAGGTGCAAAAAGTGTCAGAGAACCTCCAAAAGCAGATGAGTGGAAGCATGTGACCAAAAGAAGCAAGAAGACCATGGAGAAATCACCAACCACACAACTGAAGAACCGATATCAAATCTTTGTAGAGGATGAAGATGGCACACCTAAGAATGAAGCAATACCAGCAAGCAAAAAAGAAAAGGGCACACAGCAACAAGTGACAGCAAAAAGTACAGCCAAGAAGCAACGAAGAGTGGTGGTGGTGGGAGACTCACTACTGAGAGGCACCGAAGCAGCCATCTGCAGACCGGACATAACTGCAAGAGAAGTATGCTGCCTTCCAGGTGCGATGATCAAGGATGTGACCGATAGGATACCAAAGCTCTTCAGCTCCAAGGACGTCCACCCATTTCTTCTGATACATGTTGGCACCAATGACACGGCAAGGAAGGACCTACCGACAATCTGCAAGGACTTTGAAGAGTTGGGGAAGAAAGTAAAGGAACTGGATGCACAGGTAGTTTTTTCTTCTATCCTTCCAGTAGACGGGCATGGCACCAGGAGATGGAACAGGATCCTTGATGCAAACAACTGGCTAAGACGATGGTGCAGACAACAAGGATTTGGATTCCTGGACCACGGTGTGAATTACTGGTATGATGGACTCCTCGCCAGAGACGGACTACACCTCAACAAACCTGGGAAACACACATTCGCCAGAAGACTCGCTACACTCATCAGGAGGGCGTTAAACTAGAAGAAGAGGGGACGGGAAGAAAAACATTAGACTCGAACAAAGACGACCCAGGAAAACATACTCAGAAGGGAGGTAAGAACATTTCTAAAACAATCCACAGTGAGGAGATTGGAACAAAACAAAATCCTCTAAACTGCATGCTCGCAAACGCCAGAAGCCTGACAAACAAGATGGAAGAACTAGAAGCAGAAATATCTACAGGTAACTTTGACATAGTGGGAATAACCGAGACATGGTTAGATGAAAGCTATGACTGGGCAGTTAACTTACAGGGTTACAGTCTGTTTAGAAAGGATCGTAAAAATCGGAGAGGAGGAGGGGTTTGTCTCTATGTAAAGTCTTGTCTAAAGTCCACTTTAAGGGAGGATATTAGCGAAGGGAATGAGGATGTCGAGTCCATATGGGTTGAAATTCATGGAGGGAAAAATGGTAACAAAATTCTCATTGGGGTCTGTTACAAACCCCCAAATATAACAGAAAGCATGGAAAGTCTACTTCTAAAGCAGATAGATGAAGCTGCAACCCATAATGAGGTCCTGGTTATGGGGGACTTTAACTACCCGGATATTAACTGGGAAACAGAAACCTGTGAAACCCATAAAGGCAACAGGTTTCTGCTAATAACCAAGAAAAATTATCTTTCACAATTGGTGCAGAATCCAACCAGAGGAGCAGCACTTTTAGACCTAATACTATCTAATAGACCTGACAGAATAACAAATCTGCAGGTGGTTGGGCATTTAGGAAATAGCGACCACAATATTGTGCAGTTTCACCTGTCTTTCACTAGGGGGACTTGTCAGGGAGTCACAAAAACATTGAACTTTAGGAAGGCAAAGTTTGAACAGCTTAGAGATGCCCTTAATCTGGTAGACTGGGACAATATCCTCAGAAATGAGAATACAGATAATAAATGGGAAATGTTTAAGAACATCCTAAATAGGCAGTGTAAGCGGTTTATACCTTGTGGGAATAAAAGGACTAGAAATAGGAAAAACCCAATGTGGCTAAACAAAGAAGTAAGACAGGCAATTAACAGTAAAAAGAAAGCATTTGCACTACTAAAGCAGGATGGCACCATTGAAGCTCTAAAAAACTATAGGGAGAAAAATACTTTATCTAAAAAACTAATTAAAGCTGCCAAAAAGGAAACAGAGAAGCACATTGCTAAGGAGAGTAAAACTAATCCCAAACTGTTCTTCAACTATATCAATAGTAAAAGAATAAAAACTGAAAATGTAGGCCCCTTAAAAAATAGTGAGGAAAGAATGGTTGTAGATGACGAGGAAAAAGCTAACATATTAAACACCTTCTTCTCCACGGTATTCACGGTGGAAAATGAAATGCTAGGTGAAATCCCAAGAAACAATGAAAACCCTATATTAAGGGTCACCAATCTAACCCAAGAAGAGGTGCGAAACCGGCTAAATAAGATTAAAATAGATAAATCTCCGGGTCCGGATGGCATACACCCACGAGTACTAAGAGAACTAAGTAATGTAATAGATAAACCATTATTTCTTATTTTTAGTGACTCTATAGCGACAGGGTCTGTTCCGCAGGACTGGCGCATAGCAAATGTGGTGCCAATATTCAAAAAGGGCTCTAAAAGTGAACCTGGAAATTATAGGCCAGTAAGTCTAACCTCTATTGTTGGTAAAATATTTGAAGGGTTTCTGAGGGATGTTATTCTGGATTATCTCAATGAGAATAACTGTTTAACTCCATATCAGCATGGGTTTATGAGAAATCGCTCCTGTCAAACCAATCTAATCAGTTTTTATGAAGAGGTAAGCTATAGACTGGACCACGGTGAGTCATTGGACGTGGTATATCTCGATTTTTCCAAAGCGTTTGATACCGTGCCGCACAAGAGGTTGGTACACAAAATGAGAATGCTTGGTCTGGGGGAAAATGTGTGTAAATGGGTTAGTAACTGGCTTAGTGATAGAAAGCAGAGGGTGGTTATAAATGGTATAGTCTCTAACTGGGTCGCTGTGACCAGTGGGGTACCGCAGGGGTCAGTATTGGGACCTGTTCTCTTCAACATATTCATTAATGATCTGGTAGAAGGTTTACACAGTAAAATATCGATATTTGCAGATGATACAAAACTATGTAAAGCAGTTAATACAAGAGAAGATAGTATTCTGCTACAGATGGATCTGGATAAGTTGGAAACTTGGGCTGAAAGGTGGCAGATGAGGTTTAACAATGATAAATGTAAGGTTATACACATGGGAAGAGGGAATCAATATCACCATTACACACTGAACGGGAAACCACTGGGTAAATCTGACAGGGAGAAGGACTTGGGGATCCTAGTTAATGATAAACTTACCTGGAGCAGCCAGTGCCAGGCAGCAGCTGCCAAGGCAAACAGGATCATGGGGTGCATTAAAAGAGGTCTGGATACACATGATGAGAGCATTATACTGCCTCTGTACAAATCCCTAGTTAGACCGCACATGGAGTACTGTGTCCAGTTTTGGGCACCGGTGCTCAGGAAGGATATAATGGAACTAGAGAGAGTACAAAGGAGGGCAACAAAATTAATAAAGGGGATGGGAGAACTACAATACCCAGATAGATTAGCGAAATTAGGATTATTTAGTCTAGAAAAAAGACGACTGAGGGGCGATCTAATAACCATGTATAAGTATATAAGGGGACAATACAAATATCTCGCTGAGGATCTGTTTATACCAAGGAAGGTGACGGGCACAAGGGGGCATTCTTTGCGTCTGGAGGAGAGAAGGTTTTTCCACCAACATAGAAGAGGATTCTTTACTGTTAGGGCAGTGAGAATCTGGAATTGCTTGCCTGAGGAGGTGGTGATGGCGAACTCAGTCGAGGGGTTCAAGAGAGGCCTGGATGTCTTCCTGGAGCAGAACAATATTGTATCATACAATTATTAGGTTCTGTAGAAGGACGTAGATCTGGGTACTTATTATGATGGAATATAGGCTGAACTGGATGGACAAATGTCTTTTTTCGGCCTTACTAACTATGTTACTATGTTACAATCTCTTCGCTGGAGGTGCCAGCATTCTAGGGGCTTATTTCAGCTGGGTCCCTGAACACATACAAACACATGACCACACTGGCGCAAAGCACACTTAAGAAGATACTAGCGCATGGCCGTGCGGACATGCGGGCCTTAAATAGTTGCAGCACGTACAGGACCTTCAAAGAAGGACCAATGGAGTTGCTGCAGTACCTGAGCATGTGACCCTAGATCTCCACTGAGAGATCTTGCCCTGGGCATGCTCAGCGTGTTCAAAGCAGAACTTAGTCCTAGCACCTACAGGACCTTCCAAGAAGGACTAATGGAAGTTGCTGCAGTACCTGAGCATGTGACCCTAGATCTCCACTGAGAGATCTTGCCCTGGGCATGCTCAGTGTGTGCAAAGCAAGACTTAGTCCCAGAAAAGCCAGTGCAGGGTACAATAGCAGAGCCTGGAGAGGCAGCAGTAACCCTTTGCACAGTATAAGTCTCAGTGAGACGCTGGGATTGACGTCTCCGCTGTGCAGGCTCCACTGCGGCCGATGCTGAATGGGAGACCGCAGCAGACACGGATCGAGATTCCCCCTGTGCAGCAGAGGAAACTAGACTCCTAACAATAAGTCCATCTAGTTCAACCCATAGCCTAACCTAACATGCCCTAACATGTTGATCCAGAGGAAGGCAAAAAAAAACCATGTGGCAAAGAGTAAGCTCCACCTTGGGGAAAAAAATTTCTTCCCGACTCCACATACAGCAATCAGACTAGTTCCCTGGATCAACGCCCTATCAAGGAATCTAGTGTATATACCCTGTAACATTGTAACATTATACTTTTTCAGAAATGTATCCAGTCCCCTCTTAAATTTAAGTAATGAATCACTCATTACAACATCATACGGCAGAGAGTTCCATAGTCTCACTGCTCTTACAGTAAAGAATCCGCATCTGTTATTATGCTTAAACCTTTTTTCCTCCAAACGTAGAGGATGCCCCCTTGTCCCTGTTTCAGGTCTATGATTAAAAAGATCATCAGAAAGTCTTTGTACTGTCCCTTCATATATTTATACATTAAAATAAGATCACCCCTTAGTCTTCGTTTTTCCAAACTAAATAGCCTCAAGTGTAATAACCTATCTTGGTATTGCAGACCCCCCAGTCCTCTAATGACCTTGGTCACTCTTCTCTGCGCCCGCTCTAGTTCAGCTATGTCTTTCTTATACACTGGAGACCAGAACTGTGCACATTATTCTAAGTGTGGTCGAACTAGTGACTTGTATAGAGGTAAAATTATGTTCTCCTCATGAGCATTTATGCCTCTTTTAATGCATCCCATTATTTTATTTGCCTCTGTAGCAGCTGCCTGACACTGGCCACTGAATATGAGTTTGTCATCCACCCATACACCCAGGTCTTTTCATTGACGGTTTTGCCCAGAGTTTTAGAATTAAGCACATAATTATACATCTTATTACTTCTACCCAAGTGCATGACCTTACATTTATCCCCATTAAAGCTCATTTGCCATTTATCAGCCCAAGCTTCTAGTTTATATAAATCATCCTGTAATAAAAAAAATTGTCCTCCTCTGTATTGATTACCCTGCAGAGTTTAGTGTCATCTGCAAATATTGAAATTCTACTCTGAATGCCCCCTACAAGGTCATTAATATGTTAAAAAGAAGAGGACCCAATACTGACCCCTGTGGTACCCAACTGCTAACCGCTACCCAGTCCGAGTGTGCTCCATTAATAACCACCCTTTGTTTCCTATCCCTGAGCCAGCTCTCAACCCACTTACACATATTTTCCCCTATCCCCATTATTCTCATTTTATGTATCAACCTTTTGTGTAGCACCGTATCAAAAGCTTTTGAAAAGTCCATATACACTACATCCACTGGGTTTCCTTGGTCCAGTCCGGAACTTACCTCTTCATAGAAACTGATCAAATTAGTCTGACATGAACGGTCCCTAGTAAACCCGTGCTGATACTGGGTCATGAGGTTATTCCTCTTCAGATACTCCAGCATAGCATCCCTTAGAATGCCCTCCAGGATTTTACCCACATTTTTTAGCCCCCAGTTTTGTATTTTCCCAAGGGTAACAGGAGAAATTCGACCCCAAAAGTTGTTATCCAATTTGTCCTGAGTATGCTGATACCCCATATGTGGGGGGAACCACAGTTTGTGCGCATGGCAGAGCTCGGAAGGGAAGGAGCGCCATTTGGAATGCAGACATAGATGAATTGGTCTGCAGGCGTCACATTGCATTTGCAAAGCCCCTGATGCACCTAAACAGTAGAAACCCCCCAGAAGTGACACCATTTTGGAAACTAGACCCCCAAAGGAACTTATCTAGATGTGTTGTGAGAACTTTGAAACCCCAAGTGTTTCACTACAGTTTTTATCGCAGAGCTGTGAAAATAAAAAATCTTTTTTTTTCCACAAAAATTATTTTTTAGCCCCCAGTTTTGTATTTTCCAAGGGTAACAGGAGACAATGGACCCCAAAAGTTGTTGTCCAATTTGTCCTGAGTACGCTGATACCCCATATGTGGGGGAACCACCATTTGGGTGCATGGCAGAGCTCAGAAGGGAAGAAGCGCCATTTGGAATGCAGACTTAGATGGATTGGTCTGCAGGCGTCACGTTGCATTTACAGAGCCCCTGATGCACCTAAACAGTAGAAACCCCACACAAGTGACACCATTTTGGAAACTAGACCCCCCAAGGAACTTATCTAGATGTGTTTTGACAGCTTTGAATCCCAAAGTGTTTCACTATAGTTTTTAACGCAGAGTTGTGAAAATAAAAATTATTTTTTTTCCCACAAAAATGTTTTTTATCCTCCAAAATTTTTATTTTCCCAAGGGTAACAAGAGAAATTGGACCCCAAAAGTTGTTGTCCAATTTGTCCTGAGTACGCTGATACCCCATATGTGGGGGGGAACCACCGTTTGGGCGCATGGCAGAGCTTGGAAGGGAAGGAGTGCCATTTGGAATGCAGACTTAGATGGTTTGGTCTGCAGGCTTTGGTTAGATTGAGAGTCATGAAGTTCTGGGCCTGTCTGAGTCTCTCAATCAGCTCAACCATCCGGGACATTGCATAAAGGTTGAATTTTGACACTTCGTTAAATTTCCGAAAATCGTTACAGAACCGTAACTTTCCCTCCAGCTTTGGAAGCAGTACACTGGGTCAAGCCCACTCTCTCCTGGACTCAGTTACTCCTACCTGGAGCATCATCTTTACCTCTCCCAAGATGGCTTGCCTCCAGGCCTCTGGTACGGTTTCATTCACATCTTTACCTGAGGCTCGGTGACAATAACATTCCAGATCACAGATATCAGCCCGAGCAGTTCTGAGAATACGTCTGTATTAAGCTGCACTAATTTACAAGCCTCCCATTGTTGCTGTTTCGAGAGACTTTCCTCAATCTCTACCTTGTTCACAGTCTCTTCCCAGGCCAGTGTTAGAGGGACCATAGAAGATACGACTGCAGTCAGCTCTGTAACCAAAGATTCCCACTCTTTCCATGCCTTTAATAAATTGACATGGTAAATTTGAACTGGTTTCTTATTTCAGGGCTGATGCACTCTGTAGTTCATCTCCCCAATTTTTTCCCGAACTTCATATGTGCCCTTCCACCCGGCCAAGAACTTACTTTCTTCGGTGGGTACCAAAACCAACACTCTATCCTCTTGTTTAAAGGGCCTAACTGTGACCTTTCTACTGTATCCTCGGCTCTGGCCTGGGCATTCAGGAGATGTTCCTTCATGATAGACATTATGGAAGGAATTCGGTCCTGCATACTCACTACGTGCTCTATAACGCTTTTATGAAGGATGGGCTCCTTTTCCCATGCCTCTTTTGTAATGTAAAGCAGGCCCTCTGGATGTCTACCATATAATAATTAGAATGGAGAGAATCTCATGGAAGACTGCAGTATGTTCCGGATGATGAACATTAGATATGGCAATAACATATTCCAGTCCTTCACATCATTAGCTACCTCTTTAGCTGTGTGAGAACTTTCTCACGAGTGCTGACATCAGTGAGGTCAACAGAGTTCATTGACAATGAACTCCGCTCACCTTATTAATGTTGCTGTGTTGGAGTTCTCTGGCTTAACTCAATGTCTTCTGGATTCATGGCTGAGCGTTCACATCATGCTACTGCTCAGCCATGAAATCCAGATGTTAAAGATTAAAGCGCATCATGGAACATATGGGTCAGACAGGTGAAGAATATGGTGGTTTTTATTTTTAATTTTGTAAATAAATGGATAAAGGAGGGTGGGGAGTTTTATTTCAAATAAAGGACTTTATTCTGGTTATGTCTTTATTAGTGATGAGTAGTGATGAGCGAGTGTACTCATTGCTCATTGTGTTTTCCTGAGCACGGTCGGGTGGTCTCTGTCTATTTGTAAGCGCTCAGAGATTTAGTTTTTGTTGCCTCAGCTGCATGATTTACAGCTGATAGACACGTTGAATACATGTGGGGATTCCCTAGCAACCAGACAACCCCCACATGTACTCAGGCTTGCTAGCAGCCGTAAATCAAGTAGTGTGTCAACAAAAACTAAATCTCCGAGCAGTTACAAATACTCGGAGATCACCCGAGCATGCTCGGGAAAACCTAAGCAACAAGTACACTCGCTCATCACTAGTCTTTATTACAACATGACTATGGATTAGTAATGGTGGTGTCTTATAGACATCGCTCAATTACTAACCCCTGAACTTGATGTTAGTGGCCATAAGAAAGCTGACATCAACCCCAAACCTACTACCCCACTTACCGCCGCACCAAGATAAGTGGGAAGAGCGAGGCTAAGTGCCAGAATTGGCACATATTATGGATACGCCATTTCTGAGGTGGATTGGAGCTGATGATCTTAGTCATCTATTGGTTTGGAAGACAATATCCATGGCCCTTTCCTAGGCTATTAATATCATCCCCCAGCTGTCTATTTAGCTTTTGCTGGTTATTGAGTATAGGGAGGACAGCATGTCATTTTTTGGGGGGTCTCCCCTATAATAACCAGTAAAGGCTAAGCAAACAGCTGTGAGCTAGCTGAAATTAGTAGCTTGGGAACTTTCATCAATATTGGCCTTTCACAGAATATTTACATCAGCCCCCAGCAGTTGGCTTTCCCTCAGCTGGTAATGAAAATTACGGGGACACCACAACTTAAAGGTTACCAGAGTTCAAAGCCACCGAGGCTCCTGGCAGCTGTGAGACCCAGATATCTCATGGGGAACTTTGAGGGATATTTTAAGGTTACTGGAGTTTCCAGCTGCCAGAACGGATGGAGGCTGTGAACTAAGGTTAGTGTTGTGAATTCTGTGGTCAAGCTCCCTCCTGTGGTCATGAGTGGTACTTCGGCTGGTTCTGTCTATGAGCTTCCTCTGGTGGATGTGAGTGGGGCTGCAGCTTCTGAGTTTCCTTCCTCAGGTGAGGAGGTTAAGTCGTTAGGTGCTGCTCTATTTAACTCCACCTAGTTCTTTGTTCCTGGCCTCCAGTCAATGTTCCAGTATTGGTCTTGCTCTCTCCTGGATCGTCTTGTGGCCTGTCTGCCCTGCATAAGCTAAGTTCTGCTTGTGTTACTTTTGTTTGCTATTTTTTCTGTCCAGCTTGCTATATTGGTTTTTCTTGCTTGCTGGAAGCTCTGGGACGCAGAGGGAGCACCTCCGTGCCGTTAGTCGGTACGGAGGGTCTATTTGCGCCCTCTGCGTGGTTGTTTGTAGGTTTTTGTGCTGACCGCAAAGCTATCTTTACTATCCTCGGTCTATTCAGTAAGTCGGGCCTCACTTTGCTAAAACCTATTTCATCTCTGTGTTTGTATTTTCATCTTTACTCACAGTCATTATATGTGGGGGGCTGCCTTTTCCTTTGGGGAATTTCTCTGAGGCAAGGTAGGCTTATTTTTCTATCTTCAGGGCTAGCTAGTTTCTCAGGCTGTGCCCGAGGCGCCTAGGTCTGGTCAGGAGCGCTCCACGGCTACCTCTAGTGTGGTGTGATAGGATTAGGGATTGCGGTCAGCAGAGTTCCCACGTCTCAGAGCTCATCCTATGTTATTAGTAACTATCAGGTCACTTTGTGTGCTCTTAACCACCAAGTCCATTGTGTTTCTGAATCACCAGTTCATAACAGTTTAGTTTGGGTGTGAATTTTACTGTATTTGTTAATATTTTAAAAAAATTAAGAAAAAAAAAACGGCATAGGCTTTCCCATAATTTTCATAACCAGCTGAGGGAAAGCCAATGGCAGAGGGCTGATGTTAACATTCTGGGAAGGAGACAATAGCCATAAAGGCTCCCGGGGTAGTAATATCAGCTCACAGCTGTTTGGTTAGTCTTTACTGGTTATTATAAGGGAAACCCCCCAAAATTGATGTGGGGTCCCCCTATATTAATTAACCAGCAAAAGCTAAATGGACAGCTGAGGACTAATATTAATAACATAGGAAGGAGCCATGGAAATTACATTAGAACATTAGCCCTCAGCAGCCCCAGAAATGGTGCAAACATAAGATGTGCCAATTCTGGCGCTTTGCCTCGCTCTTCCCAGTTGCCCTGCCAAGCGGGGTAATATTTGTGGGGTTATTATCATCTTTTTAATGTCAGCTGACATCAATCCCATAGGTTAGTAATGGGGAGGCATCTGTAAGACGCCCCCAATACTAACTCCATAGTGAAAATTAAATAAAGACACACATAGAAAAAAGTATTTTAACTGAAATAAACATGCAGAAAAAATCCATTATTCAAAATAAATGCTCCCCACCCTCTTTTACCCATTTATTACTGTAACATTAAAAATAATAGTACACTACGTTCCTCACCTGTTCGTCGATAATCTATTTGTCTAACAAACAGCCAAACTCTGCTTTATCTGGATTGCATGGATGAGCAGTGGCATGATGTGACCGCTCAGTTGTGAATCCAGGAGATACTGGATCAGCCATGTAATCCAGATGTAGTAGAGTTGGAGCACGTTGCTTGACATATGGATTATCGTCAGACAGGTGAGGAACATGATGATTTATTATTTTTAGTTTTACAGTAATAAGTAGGTGAAAGAGGGTGGAGAGTGTTTCTTTCAAATAAAGGAGTCTGTCTTTTTATTTCAAATAAAGGGTTTTTCTCTGTATATGTGTTTTTATCACTTTTATAATTGGGTGTCTTATAGAAACCTCTCCATTATTAACCTGTGGGTTTAATGTCAGCTGACATTAGAAAGCTGACATCAACCCCAATACTATTACCCCACTCACTGCTATCAGTGAGAAAGGGCATACAATGATGACAGTAGAACTCTCATCAGCTGATGCCTGTGGCCAGCGGAAACCTTTTTTCCTGCTGTTCACAACTGCTGGCTCACACATGGTCATCCTGGAGATGGGTTCTGTGTCCCAGAGATGAACATGTTTGGTCCGACATGTGCATGTTAACCCAAGGACAAAAGCAAAAGACCTTGTGAAGATGATGGTGGAAGATGGTAAGATTGTGTCAATATCCACAGTGAAATGAGTATTGTATCAACATGGGCTAAAAGCCATGCCAAAAAAAAGCTTAATGTTTGCAAATGCACACAGAAACAAAGACCTTAATTTTTGGAGACATGCCCTGTGGTCTGATGAAACTAAAATTGAACTTTTTGTGCATAATGACCATCGTTACGTTTGGAGGAAAAAGGAAGAAGCTTGGAAGCCTAAGAACACCATCGTAACTGTGAAACACGGGGGTGGCAGCATCATGTTGTGGGGATGTTTTGCTGCAGGAGGGACTGGTGCACTTCGCAAAATAGATGGCATCATGAGAAAAGAAGATTATGTGGCAATACTGAAGCAACATCTCAAGACAACCGCCCGGAGGTTAAAGCTTGGGCAGAAATGGGTCTTCCAAATGGACAATGACCAGAAGCATACTGCCAAAATGGTAACAAAGTGGCTTAAGGATAACAAAGTCAATGTTTTGGAGTGGCCAACACAAAGCCTTAATCTCAATCCAATTGAGAATTTATGGGCAAAGCTGAAAAGGCAGTTGCGAGCAAGGTGACCTACAAACCTGGATCAGTTACATCAGTTTTGTCAGGCGGAATGGGCCCAAATTCCGACCCAACTGCTGTGAGAAGCTCGTGGAAAATTATCCCAAACGTTTGACCTAAGTCATTCAGTTTAAGGGCAATGGTACCAAATACTAATGAAATATATGTAAACTTTTGACTTTGCAGTAATAAAAATGCCTTAAAACATTCTCTCTCTCATTGTTCTTGCATTTGGCAAATATTAATAATTATGGTAATCCTGATTGACCTAAAACAGGAAAGGTTTATTCTGATGTCATGTCATATATTGAGTAAAACATGCATGTGTCTTTTTATATAGTATATGTAAACTTCTTGTTTCAACTGTATAGAACTCTAGGGTATGCTATGAACTAATAAATAGTGCTATACAAAATATGAGGGGGCCATTAATAAAGGGTTGTCCAGTATTTGCAAGGGTTTTGTCCCGCATTCCAAAGACATATTGTATAGGAATCTAGATTGTGAGGCCCAGTGGCAACAGTGATTATGATATAAGTAACGTGTTGTGGAATTAATGGTGCTATATAAGCAAGTAAAATAAATAAAAGCCTAAAATATGATGTGAACATAGCCTGAAATGTGATGGAAATATAGCCTTAGAATACACTGCAGTCATCTTACCTCCATGATGACAAATAATTATGGAATGCTAAGGCCTCTTTCACACTTCCGTCTTCTGGCGGGCGTCGTAATGCGTTGTTGCGACGTATCGTCGGACGTTTAGAAAATGGTGAAAAATGTGTGTAACACATCCAGTGTTTTGACGGATGCATCTTTTGTGATCTTGCATGAATTTTAATGGAGAAATTTCTGCGGAGGAGAGAGAGAGAGACAGGCATGCTCAAATGTAAAAACAGAATCCATCACTGGATTCCTGCGTGTCATAGTGACTGCAAGATCCTGCGTCCCTAGGCTCCTATTCTGTTGAACGTTTTTCCACTGCAGACAAAAAACGTTTCTTTGAATGCTTTTTCCAAACGACGGGCTGTCAAATGCCGCAGGATCCAGTGCACGACGGATGAAACGTGTGGCCATACATCGCGATACGTCGCTAATACAAGTCTATGAGAAAATGCAAATTTTTTTGCAGGATCCTGTTTTCTCAAAAATCGACGTATCTTGATGGAGCTCAAAGATGGATGTGTGAAAGAGGCTTAAAATGCAACCTTCCCAATCCCTCTTTTCTTACCTGCTGTTGGGGTAGAGTCATTAACCTCCATTCACATTAGACGGTTGGCTGATAATGCCATAATTATCAAATTCAGCTGACATTCATGTTTTGTGTATAAGACACATATCGCTTTTTCCTTTATGACCCCCACCACTACACTTATGGTAGTATCCCAACTTTTATTCATTAAGGAAAGGCTGGAAAAATCATATCAAAGTGAATAAAAACCTTGAGATGTGCATCATACACTTTCTGAAATGAAAAAATACAGTCATAGTAATCTAAAATAAACATTGTGCTTCATCTTCTCATGGTTAGTGGTTCAACTACTGAAAAGCCTTAGGCATCGCTGCTGTTTATTGTCATTGCTGTATTCCTTGCAAACAAAGAAGAGCGGATTTGATTATTTTTCTTAAATGTATACTCAGCCTGATCCTGATAAAGATATATCACACATATTAGGTAAGCACTCAATATGCCTCTAGCAGTGTGCCGTGATCTCATTGCTTATTGTATGTTCACTAGGAAGCGTTAGATGCTCTAGAAAGAAACCAAGAGGTGAAACTCGAAGTTGGGCGAGAGACGAGGAGACTGTTTCTATATATGATGTAGGAATGTTTCTGTAGAAAGAATGAAACTCCTTATGCGGAGGAAGATCTGCCATGCGTTTTTTCTAGGAGGACATGTCCTTGTTTCTGTTTCCAGACTGGAAACAAAGAGGGAGTGATCCATTTATTGGTCCAAATTTTAAAGAGCTGCTACTTTGCTGGCACTAAAGTGTAAGTATGAAATATAAACATCAAGTGGTCTTTATGTTTCTGAACTAAAATTCATCTAAGTCCTCATATTGCCCACATCTATCCATAATATTAAAGGTCTAATTTACAATTTAGTATTTGAAAAAAAAAAGGATACCACCAGAGCTTCTTCATTCCAGGCCAGTTCCACTGCTAAGGTACAGAAGCGCAAGGCATACTGGGCTATGGTTTTCATGCTTGAAGCATGTATAAAGAACACTACATGACAAAAGGAAAAGTGAATGAAAAAATCCTGCAAATGATGAACTGAGACCAATGTCTGTTATATAGTTTTGATCCTTTGATCCACTTACTATGCCCATCATAGATGAGTACACATCAAGAGTAATATAAACATTTAACAAAAATGAATATGCAACCATCTCACAGAGACGTCCAGGCTGACCATGAAATTTAACACCTAAACAAGAGCGACTTCTGATGAGGAGGGTCAAAGAAAATCGACATACAAATTCACTGCAACTAGCTAAGCCAATTAGATCACCAACCGGAGTGAGAGTTTCCCATAACACAATACAGTGCACACTTCAGAAAACAGAAAAATGGTATGCATGGGTGTTGTCTATGAAGGAATCCTACCTTAAAATCCCATGCAAAAAAAGTGTGCCTACAATTTGCAAAAGCCTATGCTGAATAATATGACAACTACTGGGACTCTTTACTCTGGAGTGATCAGACCAAAATAAATGTTTTTGGAACTCATGTCTTCAAAACTATATTGCATTGCAAAGGTGAGGAATACAAAGAAAAATGCTTAATACCTACAGTGAAACATGATGGTGGCAGTGTTCTTATGTGGGGCAACATGAGTGCTGCTGGTTTTGGGAAGCTACATTTCATTGATGGTATCATGAATTCACAGATGTACTGCTCTATATTGAAAGAAAATGTGTTACTGTTACTCCTTTCCCTTGGTAAATGTGCACTTTTCCAACATTATAATGATTCTAAATGCATATGTAAGACCACTGTTGATTTTCTGAAGAACATAGTGAAAGTGTTTCAGTAGCCAAGTATATCTCGCTATCGGAACCCAACTGAATGTCTATGGGACGTTCTAAAGAGGCAAGTTGACCATCATTTCTCCATCCAGCATCCAGGCTCTAATAGTAAAAGATCCATGTTGCAATATGTCACCCACCAGTATTCCATGCCCAGAATACTTGGTGCAGTATTTAAAAATCATGGAGGTAATACAAAGTACTTGAAGTAGTTTTTGATGTGAGGTATATTTATTATTTTCTTCAACTAATTTGTTTAAAACTGATTTTTTTTTAATGAAAGTTATATTAATAACCATACTTTCATGTCATGGGTTAAAAAAATTTCTTGACAAAATTTTGGAAATTGTTGTGTTTAGTGACATATTGATTAAAATCGTACTTTTCAGAAGAGGTGTACTCATTTATACTGAGTACTATATACTCTAACTTCATTATCACAAATCATGGTTGGGTGCAACAATTATCTGTTTGTGGAGTAAAAAGACCATTGCGCTCTGCTAAATTAAGAAATGTTAACTTTTGGATGGCCTATGAAAAAGCTCTCTCTGAAGTAGTTGGACAAAACAAGTGTTCTGTTTTACATGTGAGTCGTGTGTGTGGCAGGTTTCTGTGAAAACTTCGCAGAGGAGGAAACAGCTTTTTCTGGAGGTAAGCCAGTTTGCACTAGTTTTTTGACATTGACTATTAGTATTGCTACTTTCAATAGGTGGCACTAGAGTTCTAGTCCTCTTCCTCTCTGAAGAGACAATTTGCATATTTCCCAGAGGAGCATTGTGGCTTTAAAGGGACACTGTCACCTGAATTTGGAGGGAACAATCTTCAGCCATGGAGGCGGGGTTTTGGGGTTTTTGATTCACCCTTTCCTTACCCGCTGGCTGCATGCTGGCTGCAATATTGGATTGAAGTTCATTCTCAGTCCTCCGTAGTACATGCCTGCACAATGCAAGATTGCCTTGCGCAGGTGTGTACTATGGAGGACAGAGAATGAACTTCAATCCAATATTGCAGCCAGCATGCAGCCAGCGGGTAAGGAAAGGGTGAATCAAAAACACAAAAACCCTGCCTCCATGGCTGAAGATTGTTCCCTCCAAATTCAGGTGACAGTGTCCCTTTAAGTCTCCTCTTCTCAACATGCTTAACATGTCACTCTCTGCAAGGAGAAACAATATTTCTTGGATCCCGTCTTTAGGTTATAAAATTCTCCCACCTTTGACAAAAAACTGAACCCTAAATAAAGAGGTTCATATGAAGGTACGCACATGGAAAGTAATTTGCAGCAACAGCCATCAGTATTGTTGAGTCACCAATGATTATGAAATATGACCAGCCAAACAATTGCAAAAGCTTAACCCTTTGTTTATTATATATACAGTACAGACCAAAAGTTTGGATACACCTTCTCATTTAAAGATTTTTCTGTATTTTCATGACTATGAAAATTGCACATTCACACTGAAAGCATCAAAACCATGAATTAACACATGTGGGATTATATACTTAACAAAAAAGTGTGAAACAACTGAAACTATGTCTTATATTATAGGTTCTTTAAAGTAGCCACCTTTTGCTTTGATGACTGCTTTGCACACTCTTGGCATTCTCTTGAAAAATCTTTAAATGAGAAGGTGTGTCCAAACTTTTGGTCTGTACTGTATATACCGTATATACTCGAGTATAAGCCGACCCGAGTATAAGCCGACCCCCCTAATTTTGCAACAAAAAACTGGGAAAACTACTGACTCGAGTATAAGCCTAGGGTAGAAAAGGCAGCAGCTACCGGTAAATGTCAAAAATAAAAATAGATACCAATAAAAGTAAAATTAATTGAGACATCAGTAGGTTGTGTTTTTGAATATCCATATTGACTCAGGAGCCCCATATAATGCTCCATGCAGTTCATTATGGCCCCATAAGATGCTCCATACATAATAGGCCCCACATAATGCTCCATACAGTACATTATGGCCCAATAAGATGCTCCATATACAAATATGCCCCATATAATGCTCCATATAGTTCTTTATGGCCCCATAAGATGCCCCATTTAATGCTCCATTCAGTTCTTTATGGCCCCATAGATGCCCCATATAATGTTCCATGCAGTTCTTTATGGCCCCATAGATGCCCCATATACTGCTCCATGCAGTTATGTCCCCATAGATGCCCCATATAATGCTCCATGCAGTTATGTCCCCATAGATGCTCCATATAATGCTCCATGCAGTTATGGCCCCATAGATGCCCCATATAATGCTCCATGCAGTTATGGCCCCATAGATGCCCCATATAATGCTCCATGCAGTTCTTTATGGCCACATAGATGCTCCATATAGCACTGTGCCACATGTAATGCTGCTGCTGCACTAAAATAAAAAAATGACATACTCACCTCTCGTCGCTGCTCCTCAGCGTCCCGTCTCTCCGCAGTGACTGTTCAGGCAGAGGGCAGTGCGCACACTAATACGTCATCACGCCCTCTGATCTGAACAGTCACTGCAGAGGACACGGAAGTCGGGGCAGCGGTGAAACATGGAAAGGTGACTATGAAATACTCACCTGATCCCGGCGCTTCAGATCCGGTCCCCGCATGTCCCACGTCTCCGGGAGCAGCAGCTTCTTCCTGTAGTGAGTGGTCACATGGTACCGCTCATTACAGTAATGAATATGCGGCTTCACCCCTATGGGAGTGGGGTCCATACTCATTACTTTAATGAGCGGTACCAGTGACAGCTGAACAGGGGAAGAAGCTGCAGCGCCCGAAGACCGTGGGACATGCGGGGACCATGTCAGGAGCACCGTGAGCAGGTGACTATTTGACAGGCGTCGCTCCCTCTCACCCGCCGACCCCCCCGCCTTCCATGACTCGAGTATAAGCCGAGAGAGGCACTTTCAGCCCATTTTTTGGGGCTGAAAATCTCGGCTTATACTCGAGTATATACGGTAACTTTAAAATAAAAATGTAAAGTAATTTAGTGAAACATAAAATGCTAGCTAGCAAAGTTACTGTGCATGACTGGTAATAAACATATGACAACAATGGCAGTGTGATGTAGAATGTACTGTATCTAGAGTACACAATTAACCCCTTAGTGACCTAGTTAATTTTAACTTTAATGACCAGGCCAAATTTTTTAAATCTGACCAGTGTCACTTTATGTAGTTATAACTCTGTAATGATTAAATGTATTCCACTGATTCTGAGCATGTTTTTTGTGACATATTGTACTTCATAATAGTGCTAAAACCTGTTCGATATGACTTGCATTTGTTTGGGAAAATATCGGATATTTTGCGAAAATTTCACAATTCTTAACCTTTTAATTCTTAGGCCCTTAAAGGGAACCTGTCACCTCGAAAATCGCGGGTGAGGTAAGCCCACCAGCATCAGGGGCTTATCTACAGCATTATGTAATGCTGTAGATAAGCCCCCGATGTTACCTGAGAGAGGAGAAAAAGACGTTAGATTATACTCACCCAGGGGCGGTCCCGCTGCTGGTCCGGTCAGATGGGCGTCTCTGGTCCGCTGCGGCGCCTCCCATCTTCATACCAAGACGTCCTCTTCTGATCTTCAGCCACGGCTCTGGCGCAGGTGTACTTTGTCTGCCCTCAGCAAAGTACTGCAGTGCGCAGGCGCCGGGCCTCTCTGACCTTTCCGGCGCCTGCGCACTGCAGTACTTTGTTCTGTCCTCAACAGGACAGACAAAGTACGCCTGCGCCGGAGCCATGGCTGAAGATGAGAAGAGGACGTCTTGGAATGAAGATGGGAGGCGCCGCAGCGGACCAGAGACGCCCATCCGACCGGACCAGCAGCGGGACCACCCCTGGGTGAGTATAATCTAACGTCTTTTTCTCCTCTTTCAGGTAACATCGGGGGCTTATCTACAGCATTACAGAATGCTGTAGATAAGCCCCTGATGCCGGTGGGCTTACCTCACCCGCGATTTTCGGGGTGACAGGTTCCCTTTAAATCAGAGAGACATGTCACACAAAAAAGTTAATAAATAACATTTCCCACATGTCTACTTTATAATAGCACAATTTTTGAAACATTTGTTTGGGGGTTAGGAAGTCAAAAGGGTTAAAAGTTGACCAGCAATTTCTTTTTTTTCCAACAAAATTTACAAAATATTTTTTTCAGAGACCACATAACATTTCAAGTGGCTTTGGGAAACCTATATGACACAACATACCCAAAAGTGACATTCTTAAAACTTCACCTTTAAAACCACATTCAAGACGTTTATCAACCGTTCTGGTGTTTCACAGGAACTAAAGCAATGTGGAAGGAAAAATAGAACTTTTTTTCACAAGTTAGCTCAAATTTGTTATTTTCACAAGGGCAACAGTAGAAAATGGATCCTAAAATTTGTTGTGCAATTTCTCCTGAGTACGCTGATAAGAAATATGTGGGGGAAATCCACTGTTTGGGCACACGGCAAGACTCGAGAGGGAAGGAGCATCATTTTACTTTTTGAACTAAAAAATGGCTGGAATCGAGAGTGGACGCTGTGTCATGTTTGGAGAGCCCCTGATGTGCTTAAACAGTGAAAAACCCCACAAGTGACCCCACTTTGGAAACAATACCCCGAAGGAATGTATTTAGATGTGTGGTGAGCACCTTGAATCCCCAGGTGCCTCACAGAAGTTTATAATATAGAGCTGTGAAAATAAAAAAACACATTTTACCCACAAAAATATACTTTTAGCTCCATTTTTTATCTTCACAAGGGTAACAGGAGAAAGTGGACCCCAAAATTTGTTGTGCAATTTCTCCTGAGTACATCAATACCACATATGTGGGAGAATACGACTACTTGGGCACATGGCAGGTCTCGGAAAGGAAGGAGCACCATTTGACTTTTTGAACAAAAAAAGGCTGTAATCGAGAGCGGACGTCATGTCGCATTTGGAGAGCCCCTGATATGCCCAAAGAGTGAAACGTCCCACAAATTACCCTATTTTGGAAAGACCCCTCAATGAATTCATATAGGGGTGTAGTGAGTATTTTGAATCTATAGGTGCCTCACAGAATTTTATATAACATTGAGACGTGGAAATGACATTTTAGTGGTAAACATTTATTTTTTGCATTTGCTGCAAATTCGTACACAAGGGTTAACAGGTGAAACTAGACCCATGTTTTGTCAGAAATTACTGGTAGGTGACACGTAAGGGCTGAGAAAGAAGGAGTGCTATTTGGAATTTGGAGCATAGATTTTGCTAGAATAGTTTGTGGGTGGCATTTGCAGATCTCCGAAGGTGCCAGAACAGCAGAAAACCCCCAAAAGTAACCCCATTGTACAAACTGCACCTCTCAATGAACTCATCTACGCCTGCAGTGACTATTTTGTAACATCCAAGCCAAGCTTTTTTTTCTGGATAATTGCAAATCTGTGCCCATTCATTATGCCCCATACAGTGTAGCACCCCCATATATTGTTGCACCCCCATACATTGTGCCCAGATTGTGCTTCTGGCGATACACACCCATAAAGTGTTAAGTGCCTTCTCTCCCTTACAATAATGCCAAACATGAGGTCGCTGACAGTGGTTTAGGTACAGTGGGGCTCAAAGAGAGGGAACATTTGGACTTGGGAAAGCAGAATTCACTGGATTTTATTTGAGGGGGTGAGGTGCCATATCGCTTTTCCAGAGTCTTTGTTCTACCAGTAACATGTGAACCCCCTATTGTTCCAGTGACAGATGATGGACCTGAGTAGGGGCTGGTTTTGTGCAGGATAAATTAGGGTTTTTATTGGTAACATTTTGGGGTACTTAATATTTTTTGATTGCTTCCAGTATAAGGATGGGATCACATTCTTGTGTTCCACGCTGTTCACTTATGTCGAGGTTTCTGTGTAAATCCCATAAAAATGCAATTCAGAAACACCCAACTGAATCACCCACCATGAGGCAGATGGAGACACCACCGCCCGAACACAGACCAAACCAAAATGTCTCCATCTGCCTCATAAGCTGTGTGCTCTGAGCGTTCCTATCCCTACACAGTACCACCAAAAAATTGTGTTCATGGGCAGCCAGTTTTTAAACTGCCTGTGATAGCCCCCCTGATTGCCTGTGTTACACCAATAATGTGAATAGATTGCTGCAGGGAATTATGGGAAAGCCTGCATTGCTACTCTGCCATTAGACGCTCTCAGAGAGTGCAACGTGTGAAATGGCATGGAGCATTTCAATTAATGCGATTGGAATTGCAGATTGATTGAATTGGCGTTGAACCTCAGATTTCAAGAAATTCAACTTGAATTAGATCTTCCGTGAATAAATTAGCTCATCTCTATTGAGAGCTGTCTTTTCCCTCCTTAGGACTGTCATTTTTCTGCCCTTTCCTCAAAGCTGTCATGTCTCTCCACTATCCTCCATCCACCAGAAACCAGATAGCAAAGCTGTATTTGGTCTTAAGGCATAGCAGGGGCCTGACTAGATATGATGGCTCCAGAACCGCTGCCCTAGGACTGTCCAGAAAGTAGATATGATCTTTTATAGATTTTGGAGTTTGCAGCTGCAGACACATGGGGAGGGGATTTAGGTTCAGTCCAGAGGGCAGGAAGAAAGTGACCCAAAGGGGATAAAGCCTAGTGTATGGCATGAGCCACATCCTCTCACACCCCATGCCACCCTGGATCCGTGTGGACAGGGGTTGTGTAAGTATAACTGCGCCAAGCTGACCTTACATGTCCCCCAGGGGGTACAGGATGTCACGTTGCTGTAAGTGAGGAGACCATACCACGTGATCTCGCTGACTTAATAGTGACAGCAGGTGGGGTGGCCCGGTGCGGGTTCATCACATGTGGTGGCAGCGGAGGGATTCTGGTGTCATCGTTCACAAGTGGTGTGATAATACTGTGTGTGAGTGTAGGACCCATACTCCCAGACACTAAAGACTTAACAGCAGAATCTTCTGCTGCTGGGGTCTTAAGATCAGCTCAGCACTAGATAGTCTGAGTGCAAATACTGTAAGGTGTGTAGGCATCAGGTTGCAGCTCTGTGTCAGTGACCAAAGATTACAAGGAAGGCCAGTGTCACTAAGGCTACATTCACATTTGCGTTGTGCGCCGCTGCGTCGGCGACGCAACGCACAACGCAAATAAAAACGCACCAAAACGCACGCAAAAACGCTGCATTTTGCAACACATGCGTCGTTTTTTGCCGAAATTTGGATGCAAGAAAAATGCAACTTGTTGCGTTTTCTGCGCCCGACGCTTGCGGCAAAAAACCGCATGCGTCGCACAACGCAGCACAACGCATGTCCATGCGTACCCCATGTTAAATATAGGGGCGCATGACGCATGCGTCGCCGCTGCGTCGCCCGACGCAAACACACAAAACGCTAATGTGAACGTAGCCTAAGAGCAGAGACGGGGAGATGGCCAATGCTAAGGATGGTGGGGAGGAGGTGGAAGACAATGTTGTTCAAGCAAAGGGGGAGTCCAGCCCAGGCTCCCAAAGAGCCAATCATCGGCGGTCAGTCCCACAGTGGGCCGCTCACCACCACCAGCCCATCCCTCATAGCAGCAGCAGAACGTCGAAAGGCAGAAGCAGCATAATGGCGCAAAGAAGCTGCAGAATGTCAGTGGGAGCACAAGCACCAGCAACAAGCTTCAGCTTCAACACAAACTCCATCTGCAGACCTCAGCCAGTCACGAGTCCCTGAAATCCGGGTAATGAAGCTATGGGTGGAGGACTTTACTGCTGGACAAAGGAGGAGACTTGGACACTTTCTTGCTGGCATTTGAAAAAACTTGCCATCAGTACCATCTGCCTGAAAACCAGTGGGCCTGGTTCTTAACCTCTCACCTCAGGGATAAGATCCTGTAAATCTTTGGGTATCTGCCCAGTGAGCTATGAGGACATCAAGCAGGCTCTGGTCCAACAGTACAACTTGAACCCTAAGAAATACCAGACGAATTTCTGGAATATGTAGCAGTGTCCTGCAGACATCTGGGCCAATCACATGTGGGACCTACTCAGAATAGTCAACCAATGGACCACAGGATTGGAGCATACCACTGTCTAGCAGCTGAAGGAGCTCGTCGTGATGGAAGTTTTTGTGGAACTGCCAGGTGGACCTCCAGCAGTTCCTCCTTGACCAGAAGCCAAAGGGGTCTCTGCAACAGTGACTTGCCAATGAGTATCCCAACAACAGGACTGTAGAAGCCAAGAAACCTGGCTGGAGAGGGAGTAAGACAATCACAGTGCCTGCTGTCCCCTCCCCCAAGCCCAAAAGGGGCATCGGCCCATGCTTCCCTCTCCAAGCCGATGCAGGAACTCCAACTAAGTCATCTCTGTAAACAGCCAGGACACTTCAAAGCCATGTGTCCCCAGCGCCATAACGCCCATCCCAGAAACCATCCACCATTTTGTGTTAGGTCCCTTCACAACCTCCAGCCCGTCACCATAGGCCTGGCCATGGGACTACAGGACAACTGTGCTGACACTTGTGGGGCCTGAGCCACAGGATTTGGTACCAGGAAAAACCCTTGCCATCTCCAGGATTGGAGGCATCAAACCGGCGCTGAAAGTCGTCAAGGTGCATTTGTATTGGAATGCCGGGAGGGGAGTGCGGGAGGTGGGAGTAACCTCAAATATTCCTGAGTGTTTTGTTTGGGACAGACTTGGGGTGGCTAGTGTCCCAGTATATGCCATTGAATCCCCGAGGCCAGATCCTTTGGACAACATAATATCCACCACTGTTGATGTTAATGTCATTAACATGCCTATTGATGTAGATGTGGAGGTGGGTGATGTAGTATGTCCCTCTCCCTTCAGGGGAAAGGAGATCAATCAAGCAAGCAATAATAATTCCATAGAGTGTGGCCAGCAGACACTAGAACCAGTTGTCCTGTGAGGTTGTCATGGAAGGGACAGATGGGATAGACAGCAGCACCAGAGGGAGCATGCAATTGAGGATGGAACTGTCCCAGAAGAGGTAGGGCTCGCAGGTAAGGCCTCATTGCAGGGTTCCTCCACAACTGGGGTGTCAGAGGGCCATGCTAGTCAGCCTTGACTAGCATCTTGGTTGGAAGCAGAGAAGCAAGCACTACCCGCGGTTGAGCAGCTGTTACTGCTGTCACATGCAGTGGTAGCACCGGAGCCCCAGGGGCCCCTTGGGGGTTTGACAGCTTCCCACTTCTGACCAAGTGGCTGCTGGTCAAACAGAGGCCAAGAGACACATCCTGGGAAACTGACAGAAGACATGGCAGTCTCTTCTATTCTGGCCACGTCCAGTCAGTGGTGTCAGGCACTATTGGAAACTGATAGCAGCCTAAAAGCTCTTAAGGAGTAGGTGGCACAGCCTCTCTTGGACACAGATCTCGAGTGGGTGATCTGAGACCAAGAACTGCGGTACCAAGTAACGGTCCAGCAAGATACATCAGAGGTGTAGCTCAGGCACTGACAGTTGGTAGTATTCTTTTTTCTCCAGAGCAAAGTTGTTGCGGTTGGCACATGAGATTCCGATGGCTGGACATCTAAGGATCACTAAGACAAAGGTCAGGCTAGCCCTTCCAACAAAGATGGGGGCCGATGTGGCTGCCTACTTCCGTTCGTGTGATACCCGTCAGAGGGTGGGGAAGGCGGGGTGGTGCCCCAAAGCCCCACTGGTATATCTGCCCAATATTGAAAAGCATTTCAGGAGTGTGGCTATGGATTTTGTTGGCCCAGTCGCTCTGGGAAATGCTACATACTGACAGTAGTAGACTATGCCACCCGGTAGCCTTGTCATCCATTAGGGCCAACAAGGTGGCCATCGTCTTACTGGAGATTTTCTCCCAAGTGAGTTTTCCCCAGGAAATGCTCACTGACTGAAGGACCCAGTACATTTCATAGCTAATGGAGAACCTCTAAGCAGATACAAGTGCAACATCTGGTGACAAGCCCGTACCACCCACAGACCAATGGCGAATGGTTCAGTGGCACCATGAAGCAGATGAATATGATGTTGGTAAACTGCCATGGGTGTGACAGGGTGTGACAACCTGCTGGTTGCCTACTGGAAGGTTCCACAGGCCTCAACGAGGTTTTCCCGAATTGAGCTCCTGTACGGATGACATGTGCAGGGCCCCCTGACTCTGGTGAAAGAGATTTGGGAAGATTTAGCCATCCCTGCAGTATTGGTGATTGAATATGTTGTGTGCTTCCATGACAAGATGCAGGCCTTGGTGTAGCTGGTGCACGATAATATAATGCGAACCCAGGCCAACCAAAAGTGATGGTATGAAGAGAATACGTGTGAGAGGACCTACCATTGGGTCAAAAGGTGTAGGTACTGGTCCTTGTAACCCAGGGCAAGCTTCAGGTGGCCTGGGAGGGCCTGTATCTCATGCACCAGGATCTCAACACCGTAACGTACTTGGTCACCCTGAACCACGCCCAGGAAAGGTGGAAGGTACATCATGAACCGGAGTCCTGTGCCCTCCCCGTATGCAACCTGCCAGAAGAGGGAGAGGCAGAGTCTCTCCCGGATATGCTCACCCAGGCTAGGGAGGGTTAGCCAATCGAAAATGTGAAGGTTTGTCACCAGCACTTGTCGGACCAATGGTCCCAGCTGTGGGCAACCCCCAGCCCTTCTGGGATTTGTTCAGCAACAAACCCGGAAGAACAGTCGGATGTCCATCACATCGACACTGGCGATCAGCATACTGGGCCTCCCTAGAGGTGGAGCAGCACATGTGACAAGAGATTGACGAGATGTTGAAGCTGGGGGTCATCCAACCATCCAGCAGCGCTTGGGCCTCACCTGTAGTCCTCATCCCAAAGGAGGAATGGATAATCCGATTCTGCACGGACTACAGGGGGTTTAATGCTGTCACAGTCACCAATGCGTACCCAATGCTGCTCATTGATGACATGCTCAATTGGCTGGGGCCAAGTACCTGACCATCATGGATCTAAGCCGGGGATACTGATCGATTCCCGACCCGCCAGATATGTGAATGTTCTACCTTTATCACTCCAGAGTCCACAGTGATGCCACTTTTCAGCGAATGATCAACACACTGCTTAAGGGACTTGAAGGGTATGAGGCCTCATACCTGAATGACATTGCAATCTTCAGACCCACCTGGGAAGATCAAGTAGAGCACTTGTTGAAGGTGCTCGGGTGGATGCGCCAGGCAGGTTTGACCATTAAGCCGGTAAAGTGCCAGTGGGTATGAGCAAAGTCCACTACCTGGGACAACAAGTAGACGGGGGGGTCTAAAGATGGAGCTCAGGAAAGTGGATGCCATTGCATCCTGGCCCACCTTCAGGACCAATAAACAGGTGATGTCCTAACAGGGTACTCTAGGAGGTTTGCCCTCACTATAATAGCCTGGCAAAGCACCTGACAGACCTCATCAAGAAGAATCTGCCTTCTGCAGTCGATTGGACAAACGACTGTGAGACGAACATTGAAGACCGCCCTTTCTAGCTTCACGGTACAAGCAGCTGTTTGTAGTTTGGACTGACGTAATTGACTTTGGCCTCGGTGCTGTGCTCAGCCAGGTTGACTTTATGGGCTAAGAACACCCCATTTTGTACCTGAGCCAGAAGTTCCTGCCGAGGGAGGTTCCACGATGGAAAAGGAATGTCTGGCAATTGTATGGGCCCTGCAGCGTCTGCAGCCATACTTGTACGGATGCCAATTCATAGTGGAAACAGACAACAAACCACTCATCTAGTTACACACCGTATCCGGAAACGAATGGGACAGTACTACACTGGAGCCTTGCACTCTAGCTGTACCACTTCACCATTCCCCACAAGAAGGGCCGTGACCACAGTAATGCAGATGGGTTATCCCAACGAGGATAAGTTGTGGATGGGCACAGTGGAACACCGAAAAGTGCTGCCCCTTAGCACCCTCTAAAGGGGGGTGGTGTGAAGAATATTGGAACTATAATTTAATTCCAATTGTTTTTATCCCAGCTAGCACTGGATTATAAAAACCCCTTCAGTGCGCAGCTAGCTCAGCAGGGAGAGGTCAAGCTTCAAAGGCAATGAATGACAGATCTCACGCTTTCAGTGAGCTCAGAGCAGAAAAGGCTTGCTGGCCATATGGATACCATGTGGTTTAAACTGCTTTGTTGAGTCAGCAATAATTCCATAAGGAGTTATGGAACTACTATACACTCTAGCCATACGTCAGGTATATTTCAAAGATCCCCAGAATATGGCAAACGTTATAGCCCCCAGGGGTTCTAGAATGGGAGATACATAGAACAGCCAGTACAAACTAGAGAGCAAAGCTATGTTTGGTCTTAACACGTGGCAGAGTCCTGTCTGGATCCGATGGCCCTAGAACCGCTGCCCTAGAACCATCCAGAGTTATGATCTTTCATAGGTTTTGGAGTTCGCAGCTGCAGAGGCAAGGTGAGGGGATTTAATTTCAGCCCAGAGGGCAGTTACCCAAAAGGGATGAAGGATAGTGTACAGCCATGTGGTCCCTCTCTTTGGTATGCTTGCTGGTAACTTCGTAAGCGTGGCTCGCATCCAGTAACATGCTAAGAAAGGACTAAGGAGACAGCTGGCAGTCCATGCACCCTGCGACCCAGCGAACCGATGATCTCAGATCACCTTGTAATTGACATATATTCTGCTTATATCTTTTGTCCTACCACGATCTGTAAAGTGAACAATGAGTTTTCCAAATTAAGTGAACTATAATCACAGTTAATTGAGAATGAATTTCAACAATTCTTGAAAAAGATGAATTGAAGGATGGTGCTAATCAAAAATGACATAAAAAATGAAAAAGGTTAAGTACATAATGGACAAAATGGACTTTGATTTCAACATACATGTGGAATTAGTATGGCAATAGAAATATGAGGAGGACAATGCCATTTAAAAGGCAAAATTGTAAAATCAAAAGCCTTTTGAAGAGTAACAGATTATCTGGAAAAAGGGAAAATACTTTTATGATGGAATGACCATAGGTGCTTCTGGCCCTTTAGACTACTGATCCAAAAGGATGGACAAAACAAACAAAAAAAAGTCTCCAGGAGCAACAAGAGAAACTCAATCCATGTGTCCCACAGGTATGACAAACAAATAACGATAAAGTACAAAATCTACTGTATACACTACTACTATACTAGTTGAATATATACATGCAGTGTCCAAAGATTTATATTTTTTACAACTAATCACTTTAAGGGAGCTTAGTCTCCAGAAACGCGTTGAGATTCACACCTATATGGTTTGTGCTGAAGTTTGTATCCTCTATGTTACAAGTTTGTGAATAAAGAAACCAATTTTTTCAAGGTTTCGGTGAAGCTGGACATTTTCTTCTTTTACACCAAAAAACCTCTTGCAAGATTCTGTGGGTATAAACAGAGAATTACACCTTAGCCCCAGTGGATGTAGGGAGTTTTTACTCTCATATCTGCCATAAAGATGGAATAGCTGAGGTCAATATGTTCTTAGAAAGTAGTAAGAAAGATTTTAAAAAGTTTAATTAATTTTATATGTGAATCACTGAATTTTGTTTTTGGAGCATAACACTTTCAGCTTGAGGACAGATGGTTTACCAAAGAATGGGATCAGCAATGGGTGCTGCCATGGCTGTGGAACCTTCAGTAGTTTAGAAATTCTTCTGTAGCCAATGTCATCATTATACTTTGCAACAATAAGGATGCAAAGGTCTTGAGATAGCTCACTAGTTTTAACCATCATGAGATATTTCTTGTGTGGCACCTTGGTAATGATATATCTTTTTAAAGGCCATCAGTTGAACTACTGTAGCCGATATTCTTTTTTACTAAGTGACAGGATTGCTTTCTACTTACTGATAGATGTCAGCTGGTGTCATGACTTTCCATGGCTTTTTGCACTACTCTTTCATGTGTTCAATACTTTTTGTCTGTGGCATTTGTCATTATTACGCATAAATTAATTTATGGACATGTATGATTTCATTTCTTTGTCTGTGTGGATTGGATGGGTTACTACGCCGAATAGCATGTCAATAGCACCTTTAAAAATATATTTAATTTAGAAAACTGCTGATGTGCTCAATACTTTTTTCACCTGCTGTATATGCACTTATAATATGGGCAGGAAAGGCAATCATCCATTAGATATAAGAAAAAATTACTCCCATACTGCCAGTTTTTGTGCTTAAAATTAATAAGTGTCAATATAGTGATTTTTAATTACAATCCCAAGATCTTATGGGTCATTTATGCGTAGGATAGTAAGCAGAGGACATACTATCCAAAGCTTTTAGGAATGTAGTACAATTTAATAGAAAATAATTACTTAATTCAAAAAGAGTAGAAGGTAGAGAATAAGTTTATCTTCTCGTTTGAACATAGTCTGATGTCAGATATGATTAGAAGGACTATAAGAATTGGTATGTGCTAGAGCAGTGTTTCCCAACTCCGGTCCTCAAGAGCCACCAACATGTCATGTTTTCAGGATTTCCTTCGTATTGCACAGATGATAATTCCATCACCTGTGCAATACTAAGGAAATCCTGAAAACATGACCTGTTGGTGGCTCTTGAGGACCGGAGTTGGGGAACACTGTGCTAGAGGCAGATCCAAATTTACTAGAGCGTACCTGTGTACCCCGTCTTCATTTCAGAGATGAGGTTGCAAGGGGGGTTTTGTGTAGGAAAAAAGTAAGATACAGCTAACTTTCTGAAAAAAAATTGTGACAGTCTCAAAACTGACTTTACGGGTGTTATGCTATCTGAGAAGAAAGCGAGAGTGGACGCTCTGGACCGTGGCAAGGTACTACCTCCGGGCGAGCAGACCAGGTGTTAACCAACCCCTATACAGGGACTGGCTGGGGCAGGCCCGAAGAAGACCCAACCACGGTAGCAGATACCAGAAGGGACGGCTCAGGGAAAAAAACAAGAAAGGAAAACAAAAAACGGAACACAGGAGCGGGACACACGGAGGCAGGGAAGCTGGAGCACAATGGAAGACACGGAGACTGGAAGACAAGCTGTACTGAGGAGAAGCAGGAGACGGAGGCGAAACTAAAAAGAAAAAGAGAGAGATGACGGGATAAGTAAAGGCACAATGGCGAGAGGCAAGCGAGAGATACCGGGCTAGCACAGGCACAAGACGAGAAGGAGCCAGAGGCAAAGGCAAAAAGCAAATGACACTCAGGCACCTCTTAGCAGGGGAGGTGGCCTGAAATACTGAGGGTCTTACCGGGATTGGTTGGGACTACCGGATCCCGGCTCCCGGAAGCAGGAGAAGCTAGACTGGAATGCAGGCGCCCTCCATAGAACCCTGCGCGCCGGCGCAGATGCCGAACCTCCCCAGCAGGATGTGGAGGAGGCGGAGCCTGCAGAAGGTGAGCGCGCCGCCCCCCGGAAGCAAGACAGCGGGGACGAACAGCGGCGGAAGGAGTCGGCGCCGCTGAAGAGGCAGGAGGAATGACACGCCGGGACCCGAACGAGGAGCGGCCGGAGCAAGCAGGGACAGCGCGCCGGCGCCAGAAGCGGCGCGACGAGGGTAAGTAGCGGCGGCCGTAACAACGGGGGTATAACAAATAATAAAAAAAAAATGTTATAATCACTATAGAGCACACATTGTAGGAAATGACAAACAATACAGACGATAAGCCTTTAATCCCAAATGCAATCCAATGTCTGAAGCCTTTTAACCAAATAAAACAGACATGACTGTGAAAAGAGTTTTATTGAAATTAATTTGTTCTTTAGAAGATAATCATAATACTTTGAAGTTTATATTGATTGTCAAAGTAAGACTAGAACATAATATATTTAATATAGTAAAAAAATTATATCTCTATTATATTTAAAATATCTATTAAACACGTACATAAACACAGCAACTATTAGTGAAATTTTGAGATATTTTCAAGTAAATTGCAGATTTGTTCTATATGAAATGGCAAGAAAAAAACATGTTCCAAACTCATAAAAAACACATAGTTCCAACATTATAATGTTGTAGAAATTATTGATGAACTAGTAATAACATTAAAAAGGGAACTTCACACCAATTTCTTACAGAATATTCCTATGCCGCTGTATTATGTGAATTAATCATAAGTGGTAAAGTAACACTGCACTGTATGTATGCATTTTTATCTTGTTAAACTCGTTAATAGTCTGAGAAATGTAAATGATACATAATAAAAAAATAACAAATGGTGAATTTTAAATTACACATTTTACAACTACATTCAACAAAATTGAATTTGCATGAAGAAAAAGTTGCGAAATCATGAAAAAATATTAGCGATATGGAAATAATAAAATGAAAACAAAATTTTCATAACATCTTGATTTTTCAGTATCAGTACCACAAGTATGAATGCCATGCACAAAAATACATGCACTTATATGCCTTGTAATGCTATCCATGAAGTTATCTAAGTTTTCTACGAAATGTTTTCCACCAAGACACTTGGGCACGCAGATCACCAAGATCTGTTTTTGGTAGCTCATTTTGCAATTCCAGATCAATGATGTCCCAGATGTGCTCAATGGGAAATAAGTTTGAGGATGATGCAGGTCATGGCAGTACATTTATGCCACACAGGCTGCTCACAGTATCACAAGCAACATGCGTCCTGGCTTTGTCATGTTAAAAAATGGCTCCTGGGACATTTTGGAGAAATAGCCGTACCACTGGTTCAACAATCAAACCAACGTAACAATGACTACTGAACATTTGGAATCCTACACCAAAATCGTGGGAGTAGGACTGGTGTGACAGAAACCATCTCTTGAGAAAGACTGCTTGGGTTGCACACATGGTCTTGATACTGATCTCTGACTATCATTGTGCACAAGACAAGAGTGGGACTCACTGTCAAGAAGATAAGCATCCATGCCAGCCTCTACTGCTCTTTTGTTCTGCACCATGATAACCTTTGAGAGAAGTGGCATAAGTTATTAAGAGGTACTCATGAGGGAAATTAATACCAGTCTTACTCCCGGGATTATTTTATGGGATGGCATAATTTATGGAAGCAGAATCCCTCTAGTCTTCATTCCAGGTACATTAAGAGTTCTGCATTACATTGATTTGGTCTTGGAACCAGCTGCTGGGCCTTTGCTCCAAAGTGTCCCAGGAGATGTTTTTCAACAGGAAAATGCTAAGCTGCATTTTGCTCATGCTACTGTGAGCAGTCTGCGTGGCCTAAATATGGTACCGCGACCTGAAAGAATCTTGTGACTTGTCTCCCATCAAGCAGATCTGGGACATAATTGATTAGAACTTGAGCTGCCAGCAGGGGATTTTGATGATTTGGGAATACAGATGCATTCAACATGGCAGAACATCCCACTAATGGCATGCCAAGGTGCATGTATTTCTGTATGTCTCTCATACTCGATACTGAATAAATCAAAGATGATTAGACAATTTTCTTTCCATTTTTGTCATCATCTACATATAATTAAGAAATATATATATATATACATATATATATATACACACAGATATATATATATATATGTATATATGTATATATGTTTGACTCTGATCTCTCCTTCACATCTCATATACAATCACTTGCCCGCTCTTGCCGCTTACACCTAGAGAACATCTCTAGAATCTGCCCTTTTCTCACCATGGAAACAACAAAAAAACTCACTGTTGCCTTGATCCACTCTCTCCTGGACTACTGCAATGCTCTATTAATTGGCCTCCCCGTTACTCGACTTTCTCCTCTCCAGTCCATCCTTAATGCAGCAGCCAGGGTTGTCCATCTATCTAATCGGTATTCAGACGTGTCTGCTCTTCTCCAATCGTTACACTGGCTGCCCATTCATTACAGAATCCAATTCAAAGTACCGTATATACTCGAGTATAAGGCGAGATTTTCAGCCCAAATTTTTGGGCTGAAAGTGCCCCTCTCGGCTTATACTCGAGTCAAGGTGGGTGGCAGGGTCTGCGGGTGAGGGCGCTGAGGCATACTTACCTGCTTCCAGCGATCCTGACCCTCCCCGCCTGTCCCACGGTCTTCGGTGCTGCAGTTCTTCCACTGTTCAGCGGTCACGTGGGACCGCTGATTAGAGAAATGAATATGCGGCTCCACCTCCCATAGTCATTTCTCTAATCAGCAGTAACGGTGACCGCTGATAGAGGAAGAAGCTGCGGCACCGAAGACAGCTGTCCGGGAGAAGGAGCCGGACGCCGGGACCAGGTAAGTATAGCATATTTACCTGTCCCCGTTCCAGCCGCCGCTCCATCTTCCCGGCGTCTCTCCGCTCTGACTGTGCAGGTCAGAGGGCGCGATGACGCGTATAGTGTGCGCGCCGCCCTCTGCCTGATCAGTCAGTGCAGAGAGACGCCGGGACTGGACGCTGGGAGCTGCAAGCAAGAGAGGTGAATATGGCATTTTTTTTTTTACTGCAGCAGCAGCGGCACAGATTTATGTGGAGCATCTATGGGGAAATATGAACGGTGCAGAGCACTATATGGTGCACAGCTATGGGGAAATATGAACGGTGCAGAGCACTATATGGCACAGCTATGGGGAAATATGAACAGTGCAGAGCACCATATGGCACAGCTATGGGGAAATATGAACGGTGCAGAGCACTATATGGCACAGCTATGGGGAAATATGAACGGTGCAGAGCACTATATGGCACAGCTATGGGGAAATATGAACGGTGCAGAGCACTATATGGCACAGCTATGGGGAAATATGAACGGTGCAGAGCACTATATGGCACAGCTATGGGGAAATATGAATGGTGCAGAGCACTATATGGCACAGCTATGGGGAAATATGAATGGTGCAGAGCACTATATGGCACAGCTATGGGGAAATATGAACGGTGCAGAGCACTATATGGCACAGCTATGGGGAAATATGAACGGTGCAGAGCACTATATGGCAGAGCTATGGGGAAATATGAACGGTGCAGAGCACTATATGGCACAGCTATGGGGAAATATGAACGGTGCAGAGCACTATATGGCACAGCTATGGGGAAATATGAATGGTGCAGAGCACTATATGGCACAGCTATGGGGAAATATGAACGGCGCAGAGCACTATATGGCACAGCTATGGGGAAATATGAACGGTGCAGAGCACTATATGGCACAGCTATGGGGCAAGAATGAACGGTGCAGCGCACTATATGGCACAGCTATGGGGCAATAATGAACGGTGCAGAGCACTATATGGCACAGCTATGGGGCAATAATGAACAGTGCAGAGCACTATATGGGGCACAGCTATGGGGAAATAATGAACATGCAGAGCACTATATGGCACAGCTATGGAGAAATAATGAACGGTGCAGAGCACTATATGGCACAGCTATGGGAAAATAATGATCTATTTTTATTTTTGAAATTCACCGGTAAATGCTGCATTTCCACCCAAGGCTTATACTCGAGTCAATAAGTTTTCCCAGTTTTTTGTGGCAAAATTAGGGGGGTCGGCTTATACTCGGGTCGGCTTATACTCGAGTATATACGGTACTTGTTCTCACCCACAAAGCTGTCCACAGTGCGGCACCCCCTTACATCTCCTCCCTCATTTCTGTCTATAGGCCTAACTGACCACTGCACTCTGCAAACGACTTTCGACTAACCTCTGCACTAATCCGTACCTCCCACTCCCGATTCCAAGACTTCTCCCGTGCTGCGCCAATCCTCTGGAATGCTCTACCCCAAGATATTAGGACCATCCACATTTTGCATAGTTTTAGGCGCTCCCTCAAAACACATTTGTTCAGAGCGGCCTATCACGTTCCATAATCAAAGTTATTTTATGTTTAAGTGTGTGTGTGTGGCCCATTCACCACTTCCATCTATACCCCACCCCCGGAAAATGGCTGGACCATCATTGTAAATACACACCTCTACCTTGTATCTTCCCACCTCATTGTAGATTGTAAGCTCTCACAAGCAGGGTTGTCTTATTTTGCTTTAATTATTCTATTGTTAATATTGTTACTTATGACTGTTGTGTTTGAAACTGTTAAACTGTAAAGGGCTGCGGAATATGTTGGCACTATATAAATAAAAATTATTATTATTATATATTCATATACAGCTCTGGAAAAAATTAAGAGACCACCACATCAAAATCCTGTCATGGGCAGCCCAATCTCCAGACCTGAACCCCATTGAACACCTCTGTAATGTAGTCAAGATGATGATGGATTGTCACAAGCCATCAAACAAAGAAGAACTGCTTAACTTTTTGCACCAAAAGCAGTGTGAAAGACAGGTGGAAAGCATGCCAAGACGCATGAAAGCTGTGATTAAAAATCATGGTTATTCCACAAAATATTTATTTCTGAACTCTTCCTGAGTTAAAACATTAGTATTGTTGTTTCTAAATTATTATGAACTTGTTTTCTTTGCATTATTTGAGGTCCGAAAGCACTGTTTTTTTTAATTTTGACCATTTTTCTTTGTTAGAAAAAAATACAAAATGTGTTGCTTGGAAATTCGGAGACATGTTGTCAGAAGTTTATAGCCTAAAAGAACAATTTACATTTTACTCAAAAATACCTATAAAGAGAAAAATCAGACAAACTGAACATTTTGCAGTGGTCTCTTAATTTTTGCCAGAGCTGTATTTTGATCCTGTGATTTTTATAATTCCACATCTTTTCCTTCCTTGTTGAGCATGTATATAACTTATAACTACAGTAGGTCAGAACTCCTTAGGGGAAAAAAACAATTTTGGGGTGTAATAATTATTGTGCAAAATACTGGATCACATCATAACAAAATTATAAAAAAAAATGCCATAATCAGCAAATTGTGTGTTAAATTTATACTGCCATGTGCAAGATTTTTATACAGTTGTCAGGCACTCACAACTATTGCAAATGAATATTGTAGTTCAAGACATAATAATACATTAAGAGAAGAAGGCTTAGCTTTTGTGGTATGTGTACATGACTGTTGTAAAAGTTATCTACAGTAAGATTGGCTTCAGA